>NW_004955416.1:17057983-17120638 GCF_000276665.1 Chinchilla lanigera | reverse complement strand
TCACAAATATCCACAGCAGCAGTACCAACCAAGTTAATGCATAAGGCTATACTGAGGACTGGAATAAAAAAGGACACAACCATACCGTGGAATACTATACAACCATCCAATCCCAATTTATAGTCCTGAAAGATAAAGAGAATTCTTGTGATGTACTACTGCTAAATGAAGAAAAAAAAGTGTTACGCAAATCAGTATGTGTTATGATATTCCAGGCATGGAAATCTTCACACTGGCTAAAATCTCAGTATGAGTAGTGTTCTCATTCTTTATATTCAGATACTCTATACATTCCAAATTTTCTAAAATAAACATGTAAGTTTCATAGTTGAAGAGGATCTCAATCTATCACGTAGTCCATCCTTAACTCAAGAAAAGAAAGATCTAAAATATGAAGATTCCTATTTATATACTCTATGTAGAGATCCTAGACACTACATTCTAGCAATGACTCAAAAGTTGATCCATATGCCTGCTAGAGCTCTCTCTTGCTACAATTTAAGCAATATATTATTTTGTCTACATTTAGATGAAGCCTTTTGGGAATTTCTAAATCCCCACACTCTGTTCTTTTTTTAGAATTCTGAAAACAACCTTGTTTTCTTTTTTAAAGGAAGTTGTTTTTCATTTCCAACCACTTCTATTGTTTTTCTCAAATTATCTTACTTTGCCTTTTTAAAAATTTTCTTTTATACAGCATTAAGGATAGAACTAGAGTCAGTGTTTTTAGGGAGAGAAACACACATTCATGCACACCTTTCATTTGTGCACAGAGAAACTGGTGGAT
Source organism: Chinchilla lanigera (assembly GCF_000276665.1). Lineage (NCBI taxonomy): Eukaryota > Metazoa > Chordata > Mammalia > Rodentia > Chinchillidae > Chinchilla > Chinchilla lanigera. The sequence goes on along the minus strand of NW_004955416.1, from coordinate 17,119,851 downwards.
AATTTTCTTGAGAAAGTGCTCAGACCTTAACAATGTTTCTTTATCTCCTTAGCATCTAAGTCCCATTATTATTATAGTTCCTCCCCTACTGTAAATTCTCATTATGCAAGATTCTAGTGTATGTGATTTTAATTCTGTGTACTTTTTACACATTAGTGAGAATTGTACTTTGAGTGTATAGAAGTCACACTGAAATATATAGCAAAAAAATCACACCAAACAGCACAGGAAGATGTCACAGTATATTACTGTGTTGATTAAATAAAACATTATAAAATAGTGTATGAAACATAAGCAAGAATTTGTGAATGCCAATATATACACATAGAAAAAAAGAAATCTACCAAAATGAATAACATTTGATATCTCTGAATCACGATGTCATTTTTTCCAGTTAGATAATAAGTTTCAAGTTTATATTTATCTCAATGGAGTGTGTATTATCCAATAACAAGATATCTACAAGATATAATACTGTGTCTACAAGAATAAATAAAATATTTCTTTAAGTAAAAATCTTTTAAATTTCTATATAAAGGATCAGACACATAAAATAATGTCTTTTGCCCTGCGTAATACCTAAAAGTGTGTTTTAAGAGATTACAATCACTTTATTCATTTTTCAAAGAATGGGGGTCCTACATTCAGGATGTTTGTGTCTCCTCCAAATTCATATATTCAAACCTAGCCGCCAATGTGATGGTGTTAGAGGTTGGACCTTTGAAAGGTGATTAGGCCATACATGTGGGCCCTTCATCAATGAGACTAGCGTCCTTATAAAAACCTCCCAGGGAGTTGTTTCGCCCCTTCCATGATGTGACAATAAAGCAAGATGTCACAGTTTATGAACGAGAAAGCAGAACTTCATTAGACAGGAAATCTGCCAGCATCTTTATTTTTATTCTTTTTAAAGTTTTTATTTTTTAATTTTATTAGTACACTTCTGACGTACATGCAATTTGCAGTCATCTTGGGGAATGGTTACATGTGCATAATACAGCTTATTTCTTTTTTTTTTTTTTTAATTCCCTGTCCCTTCCCTTCCCCCATTGAGCATCTCAACCTCGGGTTTCCTAGCCTCTCAGGCTGTTACATACATTTCTGTTGTTTATAAGTCACCCAATTTATGATATTTATAATCACATTCTGAACATTCTGATGTAGGGTTTTGAAAAGTTCCTAAATAGCTAAGAAGCATGTATGAGATTCATGATACCATTAGAGAACACCTGAGGCAACTAACTTATACAGATAAATGATTTATTTAGCTCGTGGTTCCAGAGTTTTCAGTCCAAGATCTGCTAGCCCTATTCTTGAGCACTTGATGGGGACATCAGGTGGCAATGATGAGGTACACCTGTCAGAGAAAACCACTCACGTCTCAAACCGGAAACCAGATATCCCATTTCCTTTTCAGCACACACTCCCAGAGACCTAAGAACATGCATGAGGCCTCACTTCCTGAAGGTCCACAGCACTTCCCAATAAGGCTATCCTCAGCTGCAGGCCATGAACTATCTATATTCAAATGATTGTAGTAAGTAAAAGAATATCAACTACCTTCTACTTCTTGTTACTAATATAAACTACTAATTTTCTGTTTACTCTTGAATTTATTGTTTTGTATTCATTGAATACAAAACTATTTCCATCTTGTTAATAATGCATTCATGCTGATAGACCTGAAGCTTTACTTTCTTTAAAACACCTTAAATTCCAGAAACATAAAATTAAGTTTGCTGTGAATACGATACTTATGACCAAAGATGCTATACTATAAAAATCTTATTTTTTGGATTTATCCTTATTTATCAACAAATTTGGTTTTTTTTAAGTAAAATAAAATAGAATTGGATCCATGTCTCTTATCATGTATCAAGACTAGTTAGAAATAAAAGTGAGATTTAATCGTATTAAACCAAGGTATAAAAATTCTAAGCAAAATGCAGATTATTATTCATATAATCTTGAAAGTGGATTGTCAAAAACTAAAGAAAAAAGGAAATGAATGGCACTTTGTTAGAATTTTAAAACTCCAACAACATATACAACAATTATCACAGGAAACAAAACTGACCAATCAACTGATGGAAAGGAATTTGCCTAACTGAATATTTAGCTTATGAAGAGTGTTCCAGGTCACTAACAAAAAAGGTGGGGAGGGGCAGGTCTAAAGAGACTATTCTCAGGTGACTGGAATACAGAGCCACTTCCCCAAGAGGCCTATGCCACACAAGCCCACAATCTCTTGCAAATCAGAGTGACCTTGGAACACAATTGAATCTATAGTGTTTTTCAAATGTGAAAAAATGAGGAAAGAGCCTGTTAGGCTTAGTTTTTTAAAGTAAGGAAATGTGACAGTTCCTGTACTTGAAAGTCTCTCAGCAGTGCATCTATTTCTTTGCCTACATTTTTTGAATAGTGAAAGATTGCACCTTCAGGAAAAATGCCATTTTATGTTCCGTTTGAGATCTTGCTAAAGCATATTGCACATTTTGAAAAATATACAAAAATCAAAATAATACCAAAATGTAGAAAGCTTACAATGAGATTAAAAGAGATGCAATGTACTTGGGAAGGGCCATTCAAGAGCACACTGTGGGAATTTTGCACTTGAGTTTTCAATATATGGACCACTCTGCTTCCATGTCTGTTGTCAGCCTGCTCCCTGTTCTCTTTAGTGTTTCTGTCCAAAGGCTCCTCATCAGAAAGGCCTTTGTTGATCAGACTTGTCTTAATATAGCGTATATCTCTCACACTTACTCTTTGACCTAGATGCTATTGTGTCCCTGGCTGAAGTTCTAGATAAATTTTATTCTAGATGAAGTTCACTCTAGATGAATATTTTCTCATTTGACTTTCTGATTTCTGTCACCTACACTGATTTTCCCATCTTGAAAATGTCAGGGACAGGGTTTTATCATCATTCTATCCTTTTTTTTGTTGGTTTTTTGTTTTTGTTTTTTTTTTCATCATTCTATTCTTACGGTCCAGAAGAGGGCCTGGTGCCTAGTAAGTGCTTGGTAACAAACATGCTGATTGAATACATAGTAAATATTAAATGGTGCTGCTACTTAACAAAAGGGGTAATAGTAACCCATATTTGTAGTGGTGACTCAGAGCATCAATACAGACTTTGGCAGGCCATTTAGAGCAGAAATTAAGAAGCAGGGAGTCAGACATTCTCAGATCTTTCCCCCCAACTTTTCTGTTATGAACAATCCATACCAGTAGAAAAATTACAAAACCAGCAAAATGAGCATATAGACCTTTCGCCTAAATTAACCATGTATTAAAGTTTTCTCTATTCAAAAGTATGCATATATGTATATGTAAGGATAGAAGCATAAGTAGATATATATGCACACACATATAGATATACATGTATACATACAGATACGTTTAGACAGACATGCATATACCATGCATTGTTTTTTGCTGAATCATTTGAGAAGTATTTATGGGCATCACAACCTCTAACCTTTAAGTGCTAAATAGGTATCTTCCATGAACAAGAATATTCTCTTATAAAGCTATAGCACTGCTATTGTACTTGGGAAAGTGTAGTGCTAACACAGCACATTGTCTAATAAATTGTTAGCATTCAGATCGCCTCAATTTCCCAATGCTATCCTTTTCATATGAACTATTTTAATTCTGGCTCAGCCTATAGTCAACATTGCGACTATCCCCATATGTATGTCTGATCTCTGCTAATACAGTGTCTCGGCTCTTTTGTCAGTCATGACTGTGACAGTTAATCATGATATGCCAACTTAAATGTATTAAGAAACATCTAGCAGCTTAGTAAAACACAGTTCGAGGTGTGCTTAGGGTGGTTGACATGGAGACCATAAAATGAGGGGCAAAGACCCACCCTGGATGTGGGTGGCACCCACCCATGAGCTTGTCATCTGAAAGGAATATAAAGGAAATGAAGACGAAAGTTTGCCCATTTCTGAAGAACTCAGGTTTTCACCAGCACCTGTAAACAGCAGTCTCCAGTTCATTCAGCCTTCCAATGTAGACTCATGTCAGTGCCTGTACAGTGAGTTTCCAGGCCTTCAGCCATGGATTGGTGCGGCCTTCTTTATGCCTATAGTCCTGTGGGGTCTGTCTTCTGGGTTCAGCAGCTTCTGGATCCTCCACTGTGAACACTCCAACCTCAGAACCAGTAAGCTATCTAATAAATCCCCTTACATAAATATACACATATTTTCTATTGATTCTTTTCCTCTAGAGAATCCTAACAAAGACAATGACATTGACACCTATGAAGTATTCATTCCAGTCACTTTGCTGAAGTTCTCTCAGGGAGGACTTGTCTGATTTTCCCGCCAGGCTTAGATTTAGGCTGAGCAGTTTTTATCAGAACATTACAGAAATGACCCCATGTCCTTCTTGTGTGCCTCATTAGGAGGTAACATGGATGCAAAGGTTAGTCTCCTGGTTCTGTAGGGACAGGGGTCAATAAATGAGCAAGTAGAATAGGGGCCTCCTAAGGTCTTCTAGTTAATGCTGACAAGAAAGAGTTAAAAACAAGTTTCACTAGAGAGATTCCCCTTGGAAACAAATCAAAACCAGTAGTAGAAAAAGAAAAACTGGATAAAGTCACCAAATGGCCTTGGGATTTGCACGGAGACCAGAAAAAGAGCTCATGGACAGGACACAGAGAGAAAGTGTGCCCATTTCTGAAGAGCTGAGGTTTTCACAAGTGATGTCACCTTCACCTGCAATAAAATAAAGGGGAAGCAAAGGGTGAGCTCACTAACTTTAAGGCAGTATGTACCCACACTTATGCACTAACATATACACTTACCTACATATGGATTCACTCTAAAGTCACTATATTATTCACTCGAGGGTCATGATAGAGTAAAATAGATATCCACACACACCCTTGCTAGCACTAAGCTAATCAAGAATAAGGCATCCCCTTGCCAACTAGCTGCCCATTCGAAAGATAAGGACTTAAAATGTACATCAAGAACAAGCAAACAGACACAAAAAAAGCTGCACCTAGACCACCAGAAGAAATGTCATTAGGCAGAGCCGCCCAGAAGCTAATCCCATTATAGCAAAGGACTGGTGGAGGGCAAAGAGCCACTCATGCACCCCTGCAAGGCCAGCTAGGAACAAAGGGCCCACAGCTCCTGGGTCTTTCCGGAGCCCCTACCTGAATTCTTTCTTATCAGGGTAGCTATCTATTGTTTCCTTCCTCCCCCCTTTTCCTCTTTACAAATAAAGTGTCTTCCTTTCATTAAACTCTGTCCTTCTCGTTGCAGAGTTACCATCCCGGTGGGCTGCTTGGACAACAGAGCCGCGGTGCCTCCCCCCAGGTGAAGTAACTCCATCACCTGAGTTACTGTGTGGCCTTGGGCAACTACATTACATCTCTGAACGCTGGCTGAGAAATTTACAAAATGAAGATAATACCATATTTCTTATGATATTGGAATAAAATACATTAAATATTTTTAGCTCATTGCCCAGTTCTGGCTCTGCTACTTGCAGGTTATGTAATCGTGACAGTTTTGTTCATCTCCCTGCACTTCAGTTTTCTTATCTGTAGAATGGAATAATGCAACTTACTCTTACGGGTTTGGGGAAGATTCACAAAGTTCACATGTGGTAAGAACTTGCCAGAGCGGATGGCAGATAATAAACATCTGATAAATGTCAGCAATTCTTGTTGCTATTAACAAGTGACATGTGAAGTCACAGAGTGATATCATCACCATCTTTGAAGTTTAAAGCTCTTTGTTTCTGTTCCTAATCCCTGGGGTGCTTCATAGGAACATGTGTCTTCCTTTTACAGCTTTCTCTCTCTTCTCTGTCAAGCTAAGGGTTTATACTGTTGCTATAATCACAGGAACACCTATACTCATTTTTCAAATTTGTGGCTAATAACCAGCCTGGGTAGTGGAATCTCAATGCCTATGTTTGATAAAATTGAGTATAAATAGGTAATAAATTGATTCTACATTTTTCTGTTCTTGCTTCCTATTATGTTTCTCACTTGATTTAATGTCAAGCAGCTGAGTAAACACTTCTCCAAAGCCCAGTGAACTGAAGTACCTGTCATCTATTCAAATGGCATTATGCCCCATGCAGCACCTCTGTAGGGTCAGAGTGATTTGATATCTTCATTATGGGCCTGTGTAAGAATTAAGAACCTTCCCATCACTCTGCACAAGACCAAGCAATATCTTTCTATCTAATACCTGGTCTTGTAGTTTGAAGCTTATGGAGGGAGTGAGGAACTGGGCCCAGTCATGGGAAAAGCCCTGGCTCCTGTGCCTTACTTGTACCTTATTCTTTATCTACTCTGTTCCTGTCCTGTATGTTAGGTCCAGCTGCAGATACAAGTCTCTGTTTTGTCCTTCCATGATAAACCATGGATGTTCTGCTCAGCCTCTGCAGTTCAACCTGTGTTGGGTTATCCCATATCACCACCTCACTCTGTCCATCTCCTGTGGAAATCCATAGAGCTGGCAAGCAACCTCTCCAGCCTACCTCATCTTCCAAAAGGGGAAGTTGTGCAACACCAAAGTCAAACCAGATTCATAGGTCAGAATGGATGATGGGCTCAGATTGTTCCTTCACACTGGGTGGAAACAAGAGTCATTCCATTTATTAATTTTGAATCAATCTGTATTGTCTTATTTAGATGCACGAATAATTCCAAAAAACATCTTTTAAGAACAAACCAAGTGGAGATTTTTAAGCCTTTCAACTCCTCCATTCTTACCAGAACCCACATACATGATAATACAACAGCTTAAGTGACTGTCTTGGAACTAGCTGATTGAAAACTTTCTTTATTAAAGAAATTCTCAACAAAATACTCATTCCTCTCTCCATTTCATGAGTGATCCTTCAGTACTATTAGTTATCCTCCCTGCTGGAGATAGATATTTCATTAAATTTTCCTCTTTGGCCTCCTAATACATGAGATTTCCCTCACTTGTGTTTAGATAAATGATAAGAACTTTTTCTCCCTCCTTCTACCTATTGGCTAGAATGTAGAGTTCACAAGCCAACATCTGAGAAGCAATGAACAATGCTGAAGAGACTTCAATCGGGTAGACAAAGTAGAGAAGAAAACCAAAAAGTAGTATAAAATGTTGGCTTTCAATTAGGATACTTAAACATAGTCAAGAAAATTGCATGTGCATATAATGGACAACTGGAAACATTTTCCTAAATATAAAAGCCCAAATTCAATTTAAATCTGCCTTTTATGTGCCAGACATTGGCTAAATGATGGAAGACAGAAAGATAAGATAGTTTTATACCCTCATTATGATGCAAGTCAGTTAAGTTAAATTTATTTAAAAATTATATTACTGAAATATTAGTCATGCTTCATTTAGCATTGGGGCCTGTAAACTACTGAGTAGAACCCTGAAAGAGGAGTGGTATTTGCAGCAAGGACAGTGAATACCAAATACCAAGGACAGTGAATACCATGGTGTGGCCAGCTAAGCAGTCTATGCTGAGAAATGGTAGAAGGATCCAGAGAAAAGAAGGCAGGAAAGCCAGAAGGTAGTTCACACTAAGGAATTTGGATTTGACTATCATATCCTGTATCCAGCCACACAAAACTACTTACTACCTTTAACACACCTGGCTTTCTCATACACGTGTGTCTTTGTATTTCTTGTCTGAGGTAGGCTCAAGCTGCTCACCATGACAACATTTGCACTTTCCTTCAAGGCTTATTTCTAACCCTCTCCTAAATGAAGGTGTAGTGGAAGACTCTCTCTCTGGACTCCCCCTCCAGTACAGCTTACAGTATATAACAGACTGAAGTATAGAGTTCAGGAACAACTAATAATACAATAACAAGCTTTAAAAAAAAGCCATATTGGAAATGTAATTATATCCCTGAAAACACTAAAGAATCAGTGTAAAAACTATAATTTATTAGACTTCAATAAATGGCCATATGCAATGGAAATATATGAAAAATGTAAAATAGAAAAACATATTTCCAATATGCCAAAACAATTATAAAAAAGACATTATAGAAGCAAAAGTATATTTATAAAAGCAAGTAAAAAACTCAATTACCTATAAAAACAACCCTAAAATATGCAAAAGTTCTCTATAAAGGAAACTATAGCTGGGTGTGGTGGCACACACCTATAATCCCAGCACTCTGGAGGCTAAGACAAGAAGATTGCTGTGAGTTTAGCTACATGAGACTTTGTCTCACAAAAAATAAAGGAAACTATAAAGCTGAAGATAGATAAAGATTTGACTACTAATGTTTCCAGATAGGAAAGCTGAACTGTTCTAACATGTCAGTTTTCCATAAAGAGCAAGGCATAATACTAATGTATATGAATTAAAATTCCATTTAGATATTTTGAATATTTGCAAAATGATTCTAAAGTTGTTCTAGAAATAGCTATATTTTGGGAAAAATGAATAATGAGATATTCACTTACCTTTGCAGACACTAAATTATGTGATAAAACTACGATAATTTAATGAGCATAACACCGACCAAAGAACCAAGAGGCAGGCTGGTGAAACTAAATGGGTAGTCCAGAAATAAGCATTAAGCTGTTCATTGTTAAATAGGCTCTACAAGGTATTATGGAAGGATTTTATTAGCCAATAAAAGTTGTAGAGAAATGTTGAACTATTTGAAAACTTTAGTATGCATGCACATCAAAATACATTCCAGTTATATAAAAGAATTAATATAAAAACAGAAGAAAATACAGATAAATATCTTAAAGCTTCCTGGGTGGGAAAAAACTCTTCTAAACAAAATAGCAATAGAAGTGAGAAATGAAACATCAATAAACGTAACTATAAAAATGAGATTTTTCATACATTGAAAATAATAGACAAAATAAACATGTCCATGAAAAGTCAGAGATTAGTATCTGTAACCTACTGTAAAAGAAGAAAGCTTAATGACACTAACATGTAATAAGCTTTTAAAACCCAACAAAAACATTAAGAATAAAAAAGTTTATAAACTAATAAGCAAAGGAGATAAAATAAAATTCACAAAAGAATAAGTATTAAAGATTTACATTTTTATGTGAAATCTAAAATAGTCCAATTCACAGAAGCAGAGAGCAGAATGATAATTACTGAGCAGCTTAAGAGACAGAAATATGAAGAGATGGCAACCAAATGATATGAGGTTCCAGTTTAACAAAAAAGGAAATATCAAAAATGATAACCCTGAAAAAAAGAGATCAAAGATATCAGAAAGGGAAAGATATCCCTTGCTCTTGGATAGAAAGAAGCAACATAGTAAAAATGGCTATACTCCTAAAACTGTTTCAAGATTTAATGCAATCCCAATCAAAATACCATTAGTAAACCTCACAGAACTAGAAAAAACATTCCTAAAATTCCTGGAACCAGAAGAGACCTAGAACAACAAAAGTAATTCTGGGCAACAAGGGCAAGTCAGGGGCCTCACAATCCATGACTTGAAATTATACTACAAAACTACTATGAAAAAATCAACACGGTATTGGCAAAAAACAGACCTGAGGATCAGGGGAACATAACAGAAGATGCAGATGCAACTGCAAATAAATTCAGCCATCTTTGACAAAGTGGTCAAATTCATTCTCTGCAGGAAAGATAGCCTCTTTAATAAATGGAGCTGGAAAAACTGGCTTTTGGCATGCCAAAGACTAAAACTAGAACCATGTCTATCACCATGTACTGAACTAAAATAAAAATGAATCAAAGATATAAATATTAAAATAGAAATATTAAATCTAATGGAAAAGAAAATAGATAGAAATCTTGAAGACATGGAGATAGGCAGAGACTTCATGATAAAAACCCCAACCACACAGGAAATACTAAAAAGAATCAACAAATGAGATCTCACCTTATTAAAAAGATTTTGCACAACAAAAGAAATTTTGCATAGTAGCAGAGTGAAAAGACAGCCCACAGAGTGGGAAAAAATTATAGCTAGCTGTCCCTCAGACAAACGACTTATATCTAGAACACATAAAGAACTGAAAAAATTCAGACCCCAAATTCAAGGATCCATTCCAAAAATGAGAATCTGAGATGAATATGCAATTCTCAGATGAAGAAATACAAACAGAAAATAAATATATGAAAAAGTGTTCAACATCATTGATCATTTGAAAGATACAAATTAAAACAACAGGGATTCCAACTCACTCCAGAAAGAATGGCTACCATGAAGAAATCAACCAATAACAAATACTGAAGAGCTTATGGGGGAAAATTAACCCTTCTCCACTGTTGGTGAGAGTGTAGAATGGTGCAACTACTGTGGAAATCAGTGTGGAGATTCCTCAAAACATTAGAGGTCCAATTGATCCATCTATTACCTTTCTGAGTATCTTCCCAGAAGAATTAAAAACATACAACAGCAATATATGTGCACCCATGCTTATAGCAGCATAATTTGCAATGACTAAATCTTAGAAACAACCCAAATGCTCATCAACAAAGGAATGGATAAAAAAGATGTAGTCTTTTGATACAATGGAGTACTCCTCAGCCATAAAGAGAGATAAACTTGAGATTTTTATCGGTAAATGGATGCAACATGAGAACATATTCATAAGTGAAATAAGTCAAACTCACTTGTAAACATCATATTGTTTCACTAGTTTGAGGAGCTAAAAGAGTAAATAAGATCCAAACTGTACAATAGATAAAGTGAAATGGGAAAAATCTATTCCAAAGAAAAGAGAAACTGGAATGGAGGAAAGGAGAAAAGGAGGAAGTGAAAAGAAAAAATATATATGTATATGACAGTTAAGATAGTTATACTACTAGTTTCTCTTAGTTCATTGAAAAGAAAGATTTGTGCTAATTTGGTTTGGAAAATTTTTCATGCCTATAAATTGTACTCTTAGTAACTACTTCAAAGACAATAATACATAGTGTATTAACTATTGTTACTCTCCTATTATCTTGTTTTGAAATTTTGTTTTATTTTTCTCTTAAAAATAAAAATTTTTTGAATGTTTTGAATTCACCAATAATAATATAAACACAAATAAAATGGCTAGCAAATTGGCAAATATTTAAAAATGTAATAATGGTGGCAATGAATAAGTAACATAATCATGTTGGTATATATCTGGCAAAGGTGTGAATAGCTCCAACATCTGTAGGAAGCAAAGCACAATATGTATGTGAGTATTAAAAATATGCCACTATTCTAGTTTAGAAGTAGTGTGGTGAAGACATTGTTCACCTTTTGACCTCTCCCAAATATCCACCATAAAATGAAGAAAATGAAAGAGACTCAAAATATTTATGCTCCATAAAACTAGGGAGTATTTATAAATATGGCAATGATATGTAAAATCAAAAAGTAGATGAAAAAGAATGAGCAGTTAGCAAAGTGTAAGAAAGGGACTAAATGCATTCACTTAAGAAGTTTTGTAGAAAGCAACAGCCCACTTCTGTTTGTTTACCTGCCTCATCCTCTTCTGTGTGATAACTAGTATTCAATTTGTTTCATAGGCACACGATGATTGCTCAGACTCTAGCCACTACATGTATATTACAGTTAGAAAGAAAGAGGAAAGTGGGAAAGTCAAAAATTCACTTACATGCAAAATGAATCACTTACATGCAAAAATGAATTCACTTACATGCAAAAATTCACTTACATGCAAAAATTCACTTACATACAAAATATTTAGAATATGCATATCCTTTTACCCAGAAATTTCACTCTTAGGTACCCCATTTAAGGAGCTTTTCCTTTAAATAAGTTCCACTTATGGACTATCAACTACCCTATCTATAAAGGAGGCAATAAAATACACTTTGGGGGAAGGAACCATTATCTATACCTTCTATATAGAAGATTGTCACTAAGCAAGGAAGGGAGAACAGCCTTTGTCTAGAAAACTTGTGGCTTTGGCCTCAGAAATCATTAAATAACACATACAATTATAGAATCAAAAGATAGCAATTGTTATGGTATAGATCTAAAAAGTCCCCGAAAAGTTTCATGTATTTAGAGATCAGGCTTTGGGGAAGTGATTTGATCTTGAAGATATTTTCCTCATCTGTGGATTAAGCCACTGATGAGTTCATACCTGAATGATCTGGGGCCTGGTTTGAGGTGGGGGGGTCACTGGGGTGTGACCTGAAAGGATATATCCTTGTCCTGTTTTTCTCACTTTTCCCTCTACTTCCTGGCTACCATGGGATGATTGGCCTTCCTTTGCTACTTCCTTCTACTATGCTGTTCTGCCTTGAAGCCAGCTGACCATGGACTGAACCCTCTGAGAACCATGAGTGCAGACAAACCTCTCCTCATTTAAGTTGCAGGTGTTATATATGTTGTCCCAGTGATGGAAAGTAACTAATACAGGAGAATATGAACGCTATTTAGAAACAGGAAGGCAGAAACCATTATAATTTGAAAGATGTTGACTTTGTTGAGAGTAACAACAGAAAAAAAATTGGGAACCAGAGGGCTAATATTTTCTTTTGGTTATACTTCTTTTAGCACTCTTTGTCTTTTTATACTATGAGCATACATTCGTTTGCTAAAACAAAATATAATTTAGAAATTTTAAAGAAGACACATGAGTGACCCACAGGTATATAAAAAAACGTTCAATATCACTAATCATCAGGGAAATGCAAATCAAATCACAATATCTCCTTACTCTAGTAAAAATAGTTGTTACTGAAAAGAAACAAGATGACAAGTGTTCATCAGGATGTAAACAAATGGGAATGCTTATACACTGTTGGTGGGAATGTAAGTTAGTACGGCCCTTATAGAAAAGTATGGCTATTTTAAAAACAGAATTACCATAAGATCCAGCAATTCCATCATATGTGCAGTCCGCAGAAGGGCCATTGGTATGTGGAAGAGAACTGCACTTGCGTGTTTACTGCAGCAATGTTCATATCAGCAAAGAAATGGAAACAACCTGTGTCTATCAACTGATGAACGGATAAAGGCAAGTGACACATACGCACAATAGGTTCTCCTCGGCCATAAGAAAGAATGAAATCCTGTCCTTGACATTAGCAGGAATGGAAATGCAAAATCTTTTTGTTACATGAAATAACCCAAGCACTGAAAGATAAGTATCACACAATCTCACCCATGTGTAATGAGAGATATGCCTAACCTGATTTAAACACAATATATTGTGTATAAGCATCAAAACATCACGTTAGCCCCTTTCATGTGCAATTTTTATCTTTTATGTACTAGTAAAAATAAATTTAACTTTGGTTTTTAAAATTTAATTTCAAAGAGATCGTGGCAAGCACTAAATTGCTGTGTCTCACTAGTAATGCAATTAAAAGAACAATGAGATGCTACTTTCACTCACCAGTTTACAAAATATTAAAAGAGCAGTAGTAGCAAACATTGGCTCAGGTTACAGGAACAGGTCCTCAAATACTGTTGACAGGAGTAAAAATTGGTGCAACAATTGCAGAGATAAGTTTGGCAGTTTCTATTAGAATTTACAATATACATATCCTTTTACCCAGAAATTTCACTTTTATGTACCAGACGTAGAGGAATAGTTGTCACAAATGCAAAACGGCATATTCGAGGATTTTCAGAGTATAATAATAGGGAAAAGTTTAAAATATCATAAATGTCCATCAACTAGAGAATGATTTGACACACCACCATGGAACCCAGCATAGAGTTTTTCATATGTTTTGTCCTAGAAAGATCGCCTACATCTATATCATTAAATTAAAAAATGAAAATTGGAGAATAGCTACCGTTGGTAAAATACAACAGATTTAACATTTATACTCCCGTTAAAAAGTCTGAATGGATAAACTCTCAATTGGGCATCGCAGTTTTCCTGAGTGAGAGGAATCTCATCAGGAAAGGAATGGAAATAAGACACATCAGAGGCTTGATCTATCAGTACAACGGTATTCTTAAAGCATCTTTTATTTATGGTGTAATTGCAAACATAGCAACAATGTCACGGAGCTAATCTTGTAAAATATAAAAAACCCTTTGGTACTGACGAATCTGCGGACCCCAGAGCAGGGTTGGAGTTCAACTTGCCTGTGTTTCTTCAGGTTCTGGGGAATAAGTTCCTCTTAAAGAGGTCACAAGCATTTATTCACTGAAATAATCCAAGGTAGTAATGAAAACAACCTATTTTTCACTTTCTCTATTTTTGAAATGTTTACTTTAATTGGATGATTAGCCAGTTTTGCTAAGGATGTGATTACAGACATAAATTATCTTTCCAAAGCGCTCCTAGAAAAAAATGCAAATGTAAACAAAACCAAACATAAAAAACAATTCAGATCCAATGTGCAGTTATTTTAGCAACACGATGTGTTCAGTCAAACACAAGCATAGCTAAGGCTTTCTTTCACTGAATTCCACCTCTCTCTTTTTCCAAACTAGTTGGTTCTTGACTTTAGAAATTGCAGTCGATACATCTGGACAAGTTGTGCTGTCAATGTGTACATTTGGGTCCCGATTCCCAGCCTGTGTTTCCGGCATGCAAGGCTGCTCTTACATCGCCAGGATGCTGTTGATTCGCCCCACTGCAATTCGTTATGTTCAAGAGCACACCTAACATCAGACACAGCAGATGGCCTAAATCCTCACACTATACCGAGGACTAAAGTGTTAATGTGAAAACTAGCCACCTTAGCCAGGGGAGGGTGGATACATGTAAAGCCTCCTCCTGTCCAGCATGACAGACCATCCCATTCCTAACCCTAGACAGAAGAGAAAGACTGATAATTCCCCTGCAAATGGCAGGGTAAATTTCAAGAGGTCAGAATATAATTATGTGGTCAGGAATTCCCCTCCTCTAGGAGAATAAAACACCCCACTCATATTGTGTGCCATATTAAATATTTGAAATATTTTGGATGGGATCCAAGAGCCAGTTTGGGATCCTCTTTATTCTTGCTTTCAGAGGTGGTAAGGAAAGTTCACAAGACAAGCTGGATGCGTGTGGAATTCTAGAGCAAAAGATCTGCAGCGTTTGCACATGGACTGGAGTTGCTTTTTGCTACCTATGCAGAGTTTGCAGATGAGAGAAAAGTAGTGGCTACCTTTTGCTTTTTTAAATAAAACATTCATCCATTGTAAATTGCCCCCAAAATGTCACAAGAGGGGAAAAATAGCTATCTCCATATTTCTATTGGCAACAAATTCAACTGCTCAAAATTAATTTCACAAATAATTGCACCTTATATAGGGCTTCTCTGTAAACAAAGAAGTAGAACCTCCAACATAAGACAAGAAAACTCCTAAGTGAGCAATAAAGATAGTGCTTGAGTATCTTCCTGGTAATAATAGGGTCCAGCTTCACTACTGATTCAGTGTATTCTTTGGGTGCTTCTGACACTCTCATTTTTGATCTTCTCAACTGAAATAAAGGAAGACTTTATCCTTCATTCTTCCTATGCCATCATTAAAGAATACACAGAGTATGTAAAAGGGAAGTAAGTTATGCATCATTTTAATGTGTATTCTTTCATATAACATTATGATGATGACAAACACTATGAGATATGTGGGACAGAAGGGAAAGCTTGAGAGGAAAGGAAACTAAGACCCAGATACACAGTTTGCATGAGGCATGAGGCAGAACTGGTCATATGCTCCAGGTCTTCAGACTCAGGGAGAACTCCATTTACCAGGATCAGGTCTCAAACCTGAAACCCTAGGTATCTTTAGTGAGATAGAGTACCTGACAAGGTTGGTTCAGAAAGCTGGGGACAAGCTGCTAGACATGAGAGGTAGAGATTCAGGAAATGCTTCTTCTCTATTTCCAGCAGTCCCATGAGAATGCCATGGACAGAGTCCCTATTAAAGATGTATTTTGGGGTCAGGGATCTAGCTCAGTGGCACAAGCACCTGCCTGCCAAGTGTAAGGTCCTGAGTTCGATTCCCAGGACCAGAAAAAAAACAAAAACAAGAACAAAAAACAAAGATGCACTTTGCCAATCTTTTTGCTGTGGCTCCTTACCATTCCTGCTGTAAGGAATTCTTTAGAATACCAGCAGTTGTCTGTCAGCCTTGAAAGCCAATTCAGATAACTTCTTCTCCAGTCAGTTTTTTTTTCCTCCAACCAGCTGGAATTCAGCCCTTCCTCAATTGTCCAGTAAATTTTGGTCACTCTTAGCTCATAGCTGTGAGCTATCAATACCGCCTATCCTAAATATTAAGCTTGTTAAGGGAAGGGCCTAGCTTTATCAACAGGCTTATTTCACATAAGTAAGCACAGTGATTTACACATGCTGTGTTCTTAATAAATTTGAAAGTTGGCGTAATTGAACTGCATTCATTTGGTACCAAAAAAAAAAAAAAAAAAAAAACCTCAGATAATAGAGCTGTTTTATATGTCTATAAGTCTTGCAAAATAAAGCTGTTTACACGATCCGAAAAATATTTTGGATGCCATGTATCATTTAAAATCCTTAACTACTTTACAACATAGATGTGAACCCTGCACTGTTTTTGCACTGCTTTCAGTACTTTCAAGGAAGGAGACATTTTGTCTTTGGCATTCCGTTGGCCCTGCTCATTTCCCCTTCGCTCCGTGCCCGGCTTCCCGTGGGCACGAACAGTGAAATCAAGCGAGAATCATTTGCTCGGCCTGCACCACCTGTGCTTCCCTGTGGACTTTCTTGGGAGCCCCACTAGCTTTCTAGACAGCTCATTCAGAGACCGGTATTTCTTGCTGATGTTAATTACTCAGTCTAGGAAGAATAAAAACAGTATGTATAAATGCAAGCAATTGTGAGCATAGAGTCTTTTTCTCTCCTTCATATCATATTGTCAGGATATAAAAATTTCCTTGTCCTTCCTATGGTGGGGAACTCACTACTTTGAACATTTCTGAGGGTTAGGGAGCTTTAGCATCTTACCAGTTCCTCTGGAACAAATATACTGACCTTCCACAAAAACCTCTTTGTTTCTCTTTGTCTCTGTCTCTGTCTCTGTCTCTGTCTCTCTCTCTCTCTCTCTCTCTCTCTGTGTGTGCCTGCCTCTCTCTCCCAGCCTCTTGTCATCATTCAGAGAAGTGGCACTTCTGGAAAATGACTAAAGGAAGCTTTCCTCACCATCTACACTCCAGGGCTCAGCAGGGCAAAGGACTCCTTGCCCATTCTGTCCAGCCAGAGTCCAGCAGCAAAGTCAGCCTGTGCCAAGACACTGGGGCACCAGCAGCTACAGTGGTTGGAGGTGCTGCCAAAGCCCCTGTTATTTTGGCGGGAGTGACTCTTGTGCTCCAGCTCCTTTTTCAAGTAGAAAACTTGTTCTTGATGTAATTACAACAATAACACTGTGGAGCATGACAAATCGGCCCTAACCTGCTGCTGTTGCTGCGCCTGCTGCTCCCTTCACCTCCCTTCTCCTTCTCCAGCAATCCCCCAAGGGCAAAAGGCACATTGGATGGCTTTTCTAAATCCTCCTGGTATGAATAAAAGCTGGACTGGTAGTGAACCTGGTCATATGCTCCTGCTTTGTCACTGGACCTCAAACTCTGCTGGGTTCCTGAAATTATCTGCTTACCTGGAAGACTTCCTATGAAGGCTCAGGACAGGACTTCAGGTCAGAAGGAGGGTCCACACTCTTTGATCTGACTGTGTCAGTGAGAGAACTTAGGCCTTGCTTTCAACTCCACAATGATGAACCTTATGTGTGCAACACAGGACCCAGACAAGCCTTAGCCCTGATCCTGGTGCCAATCATAATGTACATTTGAGCAAGTGGCTCTCCTTTTCTGGGTCTCACTTTTCCCATCTGTGAAATGAGAGGTTTGGAGTAACTGACCTCTTCTGACTCCATCCACGCCCAATTTGTAATTTATAGTCATACTCTTTCTCATGTCTTGATTTTCCCCGCTTGCTAAGTAATCATATTCCTACCCACCTCATTTTATTTGCCAAGATGTTTGACAGGATGATCTGTAATGTACATAAAAACCATCTAGGGATAGGATGCTATATCACACAGCCAGAGAAACTCATCACCACTGCCAATAACCTGGGGTGACACCATCGCAAGCTTTGTCTCCAGTGAAAGCTCTGTGCTTTTTTTGGCCCTCTTCAAGATCTCTGTTCCATCTTTACCTGGATCGCATTTTACCCCCAAGATGGATCCTGAGCAGCGGATCATGTCTGAGTAGAGGGAGAAAAATTACCATAGTGTTCTGAGAGATTTCCCAGGCAACCCAGTACAATCCAGTGATATAGAGAAGTATCTGCTCTATAAAGTTCAGCCTCCACTTGAATACTTCCAATGGTGGGGAACTTACTACTTTGGAAATTAGCCCATCCAGTAGTTCAGCAGTACAAATTATTGGTTTTGCTTAGACTACATTAAATATGCCTTTTGAAGTTTCTGAACATTGGTTCTAACCTTTTCTTGTGTGGCTTCACAGATTGATGAATCCTCTCAATCTTTACACCTCAACCCACATTTGGTAGATAACACTGGTCCCTTTGCCCACAGCTGCTCCTGGGCTGACCATCACACCAGGTGGCAGCCCTCCACACCCCCTCTCACTTGGCCATGTCTCTTGCTGAGGAATGAGATGCTCGCACGGGGTCTGATGGGCAAAGGATGGTCTACCGCCACCTCCCATATGCTGAGTATCATTTAGAGAGGCGATTTTAGGGCAAATGTGGGAGCCATACTCAGAAGTAACCATAGTTTCCACCAATTAGCAAAGCACCTTCACCACAGTTGCCTCAATTTTCACCTCTCTTTACAAGGCTCCTCCTCATAAGTTCAAAGGTCTAAATGCCTCCTAAGTGTTCCCAAATGTTCCTGGATGCCGGTCCCAGGGCCTGCTCTAATCCATCACCCTCATCCCAGCCACTTGCTCTCACAGCATGAAGACAATGGAGCCCATAGCTTCTCTGAATTCCAGACAACTGCCCCCTTGCTCCTGGCTCTTACTTTCCAGCCCACTCCCTGCTGAGGGGTCCTCTGCTCCTATCCCATTCCCCCCCAGCCTTACCGCATTTCCATCCAGACCCTCCCCCTGCTTCGGCTGCCTGCTGCTCTAGCTCTTCACTGTCCTCACCACCAAGCTTCTTTCTCTAGCGGGGCAGGGAACAACCCACTTATCTCCCCACCTCATTCGTCCTCTTGGCTTTAATGCCCTTACGCAGCAACTTCTTCCAAACAGCATCAGTAATATCCCATTTTCCACCACCACATTTACCAGCCAAATGTGATTCTGTAAATAAAGAAATCTGGTTATAGGGACCAAGAAGCACATGATTCCAGCAAGCTGCCAGGAAGAAGGAGAAGTCTGAAGCCCCTCTGAGTGGGAGGAGTGGGGGAGGGGCGCCACCCTCCTGTCAGATGCTTCTCGGAAGCTTTGAGGCAATGGTTCCTCCCTCCCTCAGTGTTTGCTGTTGCTACTGCTTCCTGGCATTTCAAAGCCATGGCTTCTGGAAACCAGAATGACACTCTGTAGAAAATGGTGAGCTCCGCCTGACCTGACCCTGCTTCTATTTGAGAAGGAGCTTTATAGTCAGAATTTCCTTTGCTCCACTCACCCTCTAGAAGCTCTGAAACAATAGCTTCATCCTACCTGACCTCTTTTCTTCATCGTGGAAGTACAGGTGTTCCTGTCTTCTGCAGCAGGGTTGCCAGAGGATACACAGAGATACCACCTATAAACTGCTTAGCACCTAACAGGTGCTAAGAAATGGTAGTTATTAATGGGAAATCTCACAAGGTTTTTGTAAGTGGGAGTCGAGAAGCTGCTTAGATGAGTCTAAACATAGGTGCTAAGGGCTGGAAAGGTGTAAGAAAAGTCATCTCACATTGCAATTCCCATCTCTAGTAGGTAGGCCATTGGAAATTCCAGCTGAAATGGGATCTATTAAGCCACATTGGATGCCGGCAGCACTCCTATGCAATCAGGCTTACTTATCCTCATATGCATGCCCTGCCCTTTCCTCACCTGCTCTGCACTGAAAGAATCCATCCCTAACTCCCTCACACTCTGGCTTCCATTAGCTACTAACATCAATTGGGGAGGCGGGAACAGAAGTAAGCCAGGCTATTTTTATCATTTTCTTTCTGCTCTCAGGGATACTCCTGGTACCAGCTTTGTCTAATGAGGTCCCAGCTCTCACTAGCACATTCATTCCCTTATTGTCTCAGGAACAATGGTGCTCTGACAGTACGATCTCTTTCCTTTATTTCTCCAGCCCAAGGGCAGGAGTGACTTCTGCTAATTCAAACCATGGGCTTCCTCATTGTCTTCTGACTGGTGTTGTCTTACTTCCAACACTTTATAACTGGTTCCTTGTAATAAATTCCCCCTACTAAACTACCTGGCGCTGGTTTCCTAACTGTGCCTTGACTGTCACACAGTATGGTCTCAGAAGGATTCTGCTGGTCAACATGCAATTGTGACTTTACATGGAGAATCTGTCGGACTGGATTAAAATAAAACCTATTCCTTAAACAACAGTCAAAAATGAAAATTTCTGAATCATACGAATTGGCCTTTCCTCATAGCTCATCCATTGAAAATCTTCCTGTTTTTCTGAAGAAAGAAATCACAGTTCTTAGAGTCTGAAGGACTTGCCCAAGGTCATTCATTTAGTGTCGCCTTTTCTCAGTGGGTATTATTCTGAGGTGACTTGAATATCTTCGTCTCCATATATATTTTTATTTTGCTGGAAGGGGTTGGCCTACATTTACATATATATTTCTTGAAGGGCATAACACAGTTTTGCATCTTTGCATTGCAAATAAATGTCAAACTCTACTAGGTCAAATATAAATAATAGACAATGGTGTGGTAGAGCTCTATTGGACTACTAAAGTCACACCAATGGGTCTCTAGGCAAAAAAATATAGTTGTAGATACAGATTTAGATAGAGAAAAAGACAGAGAGAAAGAAACAGATACAGACATAATGTTCTCCCCCTAGGTCATTACTAGGTTTTAAAAGGAATGAAAGCAGCATGCTTTTCCACTTGCCACGCACAAATCATCACATATAGGGGGCCCAGCAGCATCACTGTGAACTTGTCTTAGAGATTTGAAATGCACCAAATCCCCCCATTTCTTCATGACCCAAGCATCAGAAGTTCAAGTGTAGAGTGAGCTTGGCTGCAGGCAAGCCTGGTGGGAAGAATGCCTGGCTCATAAAGGAATGTGGGCACCCTGTGCTGTTTATGCGGAACCTCTGATTACATGGGCCGCTCAGTACTGCTGGCTTGGTCAGGAATCCTTATTCCAGCTGGGCATGGTGGTGTACATCTGTAATCCCAAAACACAGGGAGGCTGAGGCAGTAGGATCACAAATCTGAGTCTAGACTGGGTGACTTAGTGAGACTTTTTCTCAAAATAAAAATAAATAAATAAATAAATAAATAAATAAATAAAAAGGGCTGGGGATGTAGCTCAGTGCAAAGGCCTTGGGTTGAAACCCCAGTAACACACACACACACACACACACAAGTGTTCCTTCCCAAAACACATAGTCTAAGGCTGAGGCTACTCTCTAGGGCCAGGAGCTGAAATACAGTAAGTAAACAGGACCAGAGAGTCACAGAGGGACTTTTTCCATCAGGAGGTCAAATCAACCATGGGGCAAGAAGAGTTTGGTTTGAAAAATCAAACAGAAACCCAAGTGCCAAAGCTGCAGATTGAAGCAAAATCAAGAGTGGACTTGCAGAATGGGCCAGCACTGGACATTGGCAGCCCACTGCTCCTGCATAAGGACATTACAAACACAGTTTCCATCCACAACAGAACACTTGGGCTGCTTCTTTTCAACCTCGAAGGGAACAAGGTCACCTTCTATAATTAGAGCCTCACTGTTTAAGCACGGCCCTTAGGTGGCCAAGACTTAAACCTCCACCCAGTTAGTATCAGCCCATTCTGTCTTCCTGTGACCACAAAAAGGCCACCTCTCAAATGTGAAGCAGGTGTGTAAAGGCATGTGAGAAATACAACAAACCTGTACTAGCTTTTGTACCAACAGCTTCCAGGCGAGTCAGTCCGCAGTTCAGAAAAGAGAGGGCCTAGTGCTGAATGGGTCCCAAGGAGCTTTCGGATCTACCCTTATTTCTACATCACGTTCATCACTCTCTGACCCTGTAGGACATCATATAGTGTTCTCTTTCATTACTCTTACCCTCTGTCTCTTTTAATCTTTGAGGGCTGTACTTTTCTCATGGTGTCCAAGTAAATATTTGCTGGATTTCAATTGAGAATTCTAAAAGGCATATAACATTGGGTTCATTGTGTCAGCTTTATTACTAAATGGAAGTGTGCCCATCATACATGGAGCCAGAGCTTCATTAAATCTTGGTCCTCTCATATAGCATTGACTTCTCAGCTGAGAATGGGAAAGTCAGCAAGAAGGGGAAGAAACTGGGCCTGATTTGGGCAATGGAAGCAGCAAGGTGTTCAATCAGGGTTAAGACACAGACAATGGGTGTTTGATTGGTCTTATCCTTAAATTTGGGCATCTATTTTGTGCAATGAAGTGGACATGTAGAGTAGGGCATGCTATGCTAGCTGTCCTCCACAGGTGTAAAATCTATGTTTGATATAAGATGGGAGCTAATGAGGTCTATTCCAGGGGAAGGAGTGGAGGCTAGAGGAAAGAAGGAGAGAACATAGCATGAATTGGCAAATGTGAGATGGGACTTGGAGTGCCACTCTGGACCAACTCTTACCAACTCTGAACTCCTTAGTAAATTCTCCAGTCTTCTGTGCCTGTAACTACCACTGTAAACATGAAATAGTAATTGCACCCATTTCCTGGAATTGTGATAAATGAGCTATTTTCAAACAAATCCCAGCTCATTTCCCCTCACTATCCTCCACTGAAATGCATGATACCTGCCTTATAAATTTCTAGTTACTAATTAAAATAAAATGCTGTGTAAGTCTGAAGAGTGGGATATCATTTATGACTTCAAGATCAAGGAGGATACTTGGAGAAGATGCCAAAGTAGTTCTGAAGTACTAGATGAATTTGGTAGGCAGAGAGAAGTACAGGGAAAGAACAAGACCTCACACCCAGGAACAGAACTGCTGGGGTGTATGGCACTCTGTGGGCATGCTCTGGCCACTGAGCCTAAATCAGCATCATGAACATCATTTATCCTCCTTCATTCCACATTCAGTCACTCTGCACAGCTTTGGCACACATCCTCAAATAAAACAGCTATGGTCCTTGCCCTTTGGGGATGACCTTTCACTCACCAATGCTGTCGACTCTAAAAGCCACTTTGGGACAGGCATATTGGTCCATGCTTCCTCTGTGTCTCCATGGTGCATGGTGTTGTGAACAATCCTAGGCTTAACTAAAAGGTATTAGTTAATTGGTTGACTTTCCACCTCTCAATTTGTCATTCCCTATCCACAGATTCCACTTATAATCTCATTTATTCATCTTGCAGAATATCACTTTGACTTTTGAGTCATGGCAGGCAAAACAGTATACGGTCCACTCTCAAAAAAAACCTCATGGGGCTGGGGATTTAGCTCAGCAGCACAGCGCCTGCCTGGCAAGTGCAAGATTGTGAGTTCGATTCCCAGTACCAGAAAATAAACAAACAAAAAAAAAAACAACCTCAAAGTGTATACTCAGATTCATATATATATATATGAATATCTTCAAAGGAGCAGATTTCATCTTGCTAGACATACAAAGACCTTAACTGAGTATAAAACAAATTTTTTACATACACAGAATACATTCAAACTGGTAATTAATAAAATAACCTCCTTGTGTCTCTTTACCTCAATGAAGTTTTAACAGAATATTGTTTTCATTCACTTTGCATGACCCAGTGAGTATATTTTTAGATTAGTGTTATTACCTTTCGAGTGCTGACTTTGGGCTTTCTGGTGCGCTGAGCATGAGCCCTTTTGCAGAACGTACTTTTAATTAGCAGTTTGCTACGCATCTGACACAGATCTCACCTGCCTTTGGGAATTTGGAATTTGTTGTTGTTTGTTTTCTTCGTTAGTCTTGCAATTTACAGAGCATATAATTCTAGAAGGAATCCCATTTACCATTCAAATCAAGTTGTCCTGTATGTCAGCAAGCATTTCCTGTCCAAACATAAGTGAAGAACAGAGGGCCTGCTATTCACAGAGCCTAGTGCTTTGCCCTAGGGAAACTCTTGACCTAGCCCCTCCCCAAATGGCAGCACCTGCTATAATGAGCACCATACAAATTTTGCAACAATGCTCTCTCGTGCCGAATGTCACCAGACGCTGCTGCAGCTCATACCCGAACACACAGTCACTCATCTGGAGACTGGTGGGTCAGTCCAATCCATGCAATAAAGGACTGAAATAACAGAGACAAGAGATCTCACAGGAAGGGTGGCCCAAAGAAAACAAGCTCCTATTATTGCTTCTGTGTAAGCATTTTGTTCACTGACTTTACGTGGAGGTCCAGGGAGGCCTACGGACCAGTACTCATTAGAAACAATGCTGCAAGGACAGCGCAAATGTATTAGTGGTTTAGAGAATGTAAAAGAGCACAGGAAACCTGTTTTGTGTCTCCTCTTTCTTGCGATCTCTTTGAGCGTTTATTACAATGCAGAGCCTAAAAGCTGCCAGTCTCCTTTAGCACAGTCTATAATCCTATTATAAAGGATTATTCCATTGTCCTGAGCTATCAGATCTTGGTAAGAACTCATTTAGGTCAACCTTTTAGGAAATTTATACACACATGAAAACAATATAAAATAAGCCATTAGCTGTATTTCTCAAAGAAAGCTGAGCTTGGTGGGCTGGACTCTGTGTAGCCCTGTGTCTCTTTCATTTTCCCCTAAAAGCTCATGAAGATACTGCCCCTGTGGCCCCTTTGGTTCCTCCACTGCAGCAGCAGATGCGTGACACCATAGCAAGAGTCAGAGCCCACTAATTCGACCAAAAGGACTGCAATGTTAAATACACTTCAATCACCTCTGCTGGCTATGAACCTCATTCAGAATTCTGTTAGTCAGTGAAAGTTGTAAGGCAGAGAGAGAAAAGAGAACAGATGAATTTGGGTGCCCAGTTAGGAGTCAAGAATTCTCTCTCACCCAGGCTACCCCTGGCTGTTCATTCTGCCACACCCTTTTCAAATAATGATCTCATCCACAATTTTTACCCAAAACAAAAGCTTTAGAAGCAGCATGTGCTCCTTCATTCCAACATGCTGCACACTATTAGTCTTTCTCATGTCGAAGCAGATTTTTCAACTTCTTCCAAATCCTCCTATAGTAGGCAGCTCCTGAAGTGGCTTCTAAAGGCTCCTACCTCCTAGGGTTCCCTGCTTTGAGTAGTACCCTTACATATGCCCTGGAGTATGAGTGGACCATATGATTTCAAACCAATAGAGAAGAACAAGCAGTATGAGATGTCAATTTCATGGTAAGTTACAAAATACAGAAACTTTCACCTTATTCCCATTCCTTCTCTGCTTCTCT
This sequence comes from Chinchilla lanigera, assembly GCF_000276665.1. Lineage (NCBI taxonomy): Eukaryota > Metazoa > Chordata > Mammalia > Rodentia > Chinchillidae > Chinchilla > Chinchilla lanigera. The sequence goes on along the minus strand of NW_004955416.1, from coordinate 17,094,410 downwards.
TCCAAAGAAAGAAGCTACAGGACAAAGAACTGGAGGTATCCTCTAGTCAACAGCCAGCAAGAAACTGAGACCTGTATCCCACCATCCCACATCTCATAAGAAGTTGAGTTCTGGCAGTAGCTGCTGAAGCACAACAAAGGGGACTTGCCACAGCTAATCCTCCAGACCGGATGACGTACTGCTGGTTACCACCTTCACTGCCATGTGGGCAAAACTGCAAAGCAGAAGACCCAACTGAGTCAGCCTAGATTACCATCAGAAACTGGGATACTAGACATGAATTATTTTAAACCACCAACTTTGGAAAAAATTTTATGCAGCTATAGCTAAGTACTAATGCATCTTCCATCTCATCCTCTATTCCCACCCTCATTGACTTCTCTTGAGTAAAATTTGGTAAATGAAAAGAGACACAGGGCTACACACAGTCCAGCCCACCAAATTGACTTCTCTTGAGTAAAATTTTCCAAGTAGCCATTTAACTGGTCCCTGCCTCTCCTGTGTCCCCAGTTCTACCCATCACCTCCAATGTTGTCAAATGATCTTCCTAAAAGACGGCAATGATCAGGTTGTGATCAAAAGATGAAGGTCTAGATGATCAACTCCTTTTATAAACATATCACTCCCAAGTCTAGCTATTTTATATTGCATCTTTCCCAATTATATTTCATTACCAAAGGGAGAACATGATTCTTCGTTGTAAAATTTAAATTGTTTTTTAAAATTGAATTTATGAAAACGTTTATAAATATTCTGATTTTCCAACATTTGGATACATAAAAAGACTGCTCTTCTTTGACTCTTTGAGGTTTGGTGTGGCCATTTGACGTGTTTGGGCCAGTGAGACTAGAGTAGCACAGGTCACTTTTAGGTGGAAGCATTTGGTTGCTAGGGTACAATTCATAGTTTCTTACTCCCTGACATAGCAGTCATGGAAATACGTGCCACATAATGGATTCTTGGACCTGGAAAAACTAGAGATACAAAGCCTATCCATGTTCAGAGACAGAAATAGAGCCTTGCATCAATCATTTAGACTTGGGAGCTCTTTGTTATCACAGTAAAACCTATCCTACACTAACCAAAAAGGAGTGCCAGAGAATGAGCACAACTTTTAATTTCATAGCTGAGGATGCTGAGAAAAAAAGTGACTTCCCAGAGATATTCAGAAGGGTACGCAAGCCTCAGCACTGTCATTGACACTTGCCTGTGCCCCTCTCCTGTCTAGAAGGACCAAGGTTCCCTGAAACATCAGAGATAGAAGAAAACAATCTCTTCTCACCAGGAAGCATTTCTGTCTAGCTTTGTAGGCAGTCAACTGCATATGGTCATCTGTGAAAATCTAATCAGCAGGACAGTTCTTTCTCACAGTGAATTTGCAGTTCTTCTGCCACAGCAACTGATGCATTTTCAAGGTAAAACAAAGGTGGGAAATAAGAAGCTAAACACCTCTTGGGAGTTTACTCAGAGACAAGTAATTCCTAAGGAGTTTCCAGAATTTGAGGCTTTTCTTTTTCTGTGTTCTCAAAATAAAAAGTTGATCAAAGGGTAGACACTTAGCCCAACTTCCTCCAAGGAAGACAGGCCCAATACAGACTGGTTTCTAATGTGCTCTGAAATTAGAAATTTCAGTGGTTTTAGTGGCTATTGGCAGGACTGCATGGGCTTTCCTCAGGGTGTCTATATAGCCCAAATTACCCAGAACAGTCCCAGTTACACCTATTGCCCTGGAAGCATTATTAATAGCACTCTTTTTCACTCTCAAACGTGTCCCAGTTTGGAAGATAAATTTTACAGTCACCCCAGCTTTGAGACTGCAATCATCTGCCATGCATCATTTCCCAATAAACTCTCCACAGGCTCCTGGCTATTGGCTGATAGAAAAAGAAGAATTTTCACTAACTCAGAACTGTCAGAGAGAGTTCACTTCAAGCAGCCTCTAGACCATAGAGACACTGGGTTCTAGTCTCCCCTCTGATACCACCTGGCTGTGTGATTTTAAAATAGTCGTTTTCCCTCCTTTAACCTATGTGTCACACGAAAGAGTGAAGTTGTATTGAACAGTCTTTTGATGTCCTTCTAGTCTTTGATTCCATAAAACTGTCTATTGGAGAAGCTTCTGACAATAGAAGAATCCACTCAGACACTAAGCATTCAGTGTAGATGGAATCTATCATGCAGCCTGTAAACATATTAGCAATGTTTCTTTTTCAAATCTATGTAGATGCTGTGATGTTTAAAAATATGCAAAATAATTTAAAAGCACTGGAAAATTCAGAGTAGCGCTGTGTCATTAGGAATATTCTCAATCAACAGAGTGAGAAGTACTACTATTATCAGGTTGGAAGATAGAAAGAGAAAGTAAAACAGAGCAAAGGATATTCATGCTAGAACAGGTTGGGACTACAAAGCTATAGTAAAGAATCAGTGAAAATATGTAAATTTTGTATGATCCAGATATTTCCTTTTTTCCCATGGAGAAGCACTCATTGGCCACACAAATGAGTCTGTGATCCAGACAAGATCCCAAACCATCGTTCTGGAAATATAAGAAAGTCAAAGGCTTCAGAAGTTCTAGTAAGTTCCATCTCTACCATTGAAATAAAGGTGATTTTAATTCATTTATTATACTACTACTATGCCACTAAGGTCATGCTAAATGTTTTGCATATGTATCATAGTCTCATAGATGATATGAGAAAATGTGGGACACAAAGGAATTTGGTGACTTAACCTAAGCCTATTGTGTGACAGAGGAGGGCCCAAACTCAAGTGCGCATGACTGATGCCTGTGTTCTTCCCACTATGCCGAGTTGCCTCCTATTCCACCAGCAGCTGAGGGCTGAAACCAAGTGTCTGCTTCAAACAGTGTGACTTCCTGGAAACACAGGAGATCTGAGGGGACAGCATGGAGCAGAGGGAGATGAAAACCAGTGCCGTGTAAAATCCGAGCCCTGAAAATGAATGAGTCCTCCTTCCCAGACGTAGTTAATGAGCAGCCATGGCAGGACACAAATCAATTTCTTTTTAAGAGTAAAAAAAAAAAAAAAAAAACAAGTAAATTAGAGATATTCTTCATTTGAGTTCCAAAAACTGCCCTTAATATTTTCAGCAGCAAAATTAGCTGCTAGGCTAAATCCTTTTCCTATTTTTTACTTAAACTAGAATGAAAAGATATTCTTTAATTTTTTTTTTGTTGTAGCATCATCTACAGCAAGAACTACAGAATAAGCCATATATGAAGTAAAGCTTCTGAGAAGGAAACAGCCCTCACTTCTGTGTTCCAAGGGCCAGAGGCAGCAGGAGTCAGAGAGATCAATTTTTGGTCTCCTAGCAGGATTTCTGAAAGTATCAGCCATGTGTAGGGTTGAGGTGTTGTTGGTAAGGGAATGGGCTGCAGGAGCTGAAGAATCCAATTATGATTCTCTAAACTTCTACCACAGTTTCTTTGCTTTCTTAGTCACCAGATGAGATGTTCTCCAAGTGTTCCTGGGCATTCCTGGGCCACAGCAGGGCCATAGCAGAGAGCTCCACATCCATCCACCCTACCCCTAGGTTCCCCAGCTTCCCCTTCTTGGAGGACTCTCTGCCCACATTGCACTCCTGTCTAACAGTTCCTGCTCCCTCTCTTACTTGAAGTTTTGACCTGGTGACTTAAGACTCATCCTCCCGGGCCTCTGGAAGCAGATAAGAAATTTCTCTTAGAAAAATAGCCTCCATATTTCCCACCACCACAATCTCAGCTTCATGGGTTTGGAGACTGCAAGAGGTTGAATTTTATCCATCCTTTGAGCAAACAGAGGGTGAGGTAGGAAGCACTAGTGGCTACACTTACTCTGGCATATTTGAGTTCAAACAAGATAATGCCTTTCATCTTTCATCTTGCTTCACTCTAAAGATGGTGTTGGCCTTAAAATATTTATGCTAAGAGCCATGCCCAACACATGAAAATTTTGAAATTTTAAGGAACAGTTCCTTTTTCCTCATCTTTTGAGAAATGATGCCAGGCAGAGACAGGAAGTGCTCACCAAATAGTCACATATTCCTCTGTGATTCCCAGGGGAACTTGTGACCTGTGTGGCAAATGAAACAGGAACTAAAGTGACATGGAGCCCATCCGTGCGATCCTTCTGAGCCACAGCTATAGACAGCTGAGATCTTTGCTTTCTCCTTCTTTTTCCACTCAAGCAAAAGGAAAGACCACATATTCCAGATGCCCTGTCGGCCCAATGGAAGCCGTAAACATCTGAGGCAATGATTCAAGGATAGCTCTCTGCATAGACATCTAAACATCATGCATTGGATAAGCAAGAAATAAACTTTTATTGCATAAATCTCTGAGGCTGTTACTGAAGCACATTCTATGATAGTACAGTAACAAATGGTTAGCACAGCATGGCAGGAATGCTTTTCTGTATGCCAGCCCCACCTGGAAGGCACAGGAGCCCACAGCTGCAGCCGCCCCTACTGGCAGGTTATTATAGATCAGCACTGCCATCAGCATGGCTCGGCTCCACTATCTCATTCTCTGCTCCAACTTGCATGGTCCCAAAGCAGAGATAATCTGATTGGCCCTATCAGAGCAATCAGCCATGGCACAGAACAGGGTCATGGGCTATGGACACAGCCATAAAGGACAAATCCCTAAGTATCAGGGCTTTCCAAGAGGAGGGCAGACAAGCATGGGAGATAGGCAGCTACCCCAGCCACTGTGGAAGTCAGGCCCCAAAACTGGCTCTCCTAATGCATCCTGAAAGCCAATTGTGATTAAAGATCAAAACAAAGCAAACCAGTGTTGATGTGCCTGAGGGTGAGGGGAAGGAGAGTGGGCAGGAGAGTGAGGAGAAAAATGTGGGACAAAGAAAGGATGCTCTGAAGAAAGGAAAGGGGCAGGAAGGAAGGAACAGTGGCTGGAGATGGAAGAGAAACCACTTCAGAGCCAAGAGGAGTATGCAAAATGTCAGTGATCCAAACCAGAACACTGCAAAAAAGAATGTTTTTCTCTGGGGTAGCTCTTTATATCCCTTGTCATAGGTTTACTACATGTAAGAATAATCAGTGATTCTACATCACACAAACGCAGACACACACACTGTAGTGGCCTCCTTCAGGAAGGACTGGATAGGATAAAGTCCCAAACCCTGCCCCATCCCGCTCTGCTCCAGTAAGCTGTCTATGAAGTCAACAGGGACATCCCAGCGTCAGCATGAACTCATACAATTTAGCCCTTACTCTAGGGTAAAAAGGAGCTGCAGCCTTCCACCCATCAGCTGGACCAGGACAGTCCCCAGGTGTTATGGTTTGTGTCTGAATGTCCCCCTAAAACCTCATGTGGTCATGGGAGTAGACCTTTCAGACATGGCTGAATCTAGAGTTTGTGATTGATTCATTGTCTAATGTTGGGATTGGCAGTGTGAGTGCTATACCCGCCCTAGGGCAGGTAACCTGCATACAGCATAAGTGGGGAAAAGAGGCTTGCTCCTCTCCCTTTTTGTTCTTGTTACTTTTGCTGTCTTCTATGAACAGTTGCCCCTCAGCAAAGCCACCCTACCTTGGAGCCAACTGAGGATGGATTGAAACGTCCACAAATTGTGAGCAAAATAAACCTTTCCTTCCTTAATTTTGGGCATTGGGTACTTTGTATCAGCAATGACAGAAAAGTAACTAAGACACTTGATCACAAGAAGGCCAGCCCAGTGCCCTGCCCACACGTCTGTCCTCCCCAAGTTTGCATCCAGTCGTAATGCTCTGAGATCTGTCTCACCTCGGAAACTAATTTTAGTCATGTCCATGTTCTTTCAACCTCATGGCATGACTCCTTTCTGAGCTTCTGAATAGTGCTTATACTTATTTTTTCCCATGCTAAAAAAAGAAAGGAAAAATACTCTAATGGGCTCAAAGCGAGTAAAATCAATGACTGATAAAAAAAGCAGACATTGTTGTTGGGGTATTTGCAGCAGGGCATGAAAGCAAATGTCCTGCTCACTGAAGAGTGCACAGACCTTCTTGATAACAACCTACAACCTTTTGGGTCTTCCCTCAAGCTGATTCTAAGTGCCCTGCACAATCTGTGGATAATCCCTATTTTTTTTTTTTAACTGAGTGAGTACCAAGAGCATCTTTGCCATGGGTTAAAATTTTATGTCTTACCAGCTTTGTTGCATCTTTTCCCCCAAAGTACAAATGATGGGTGTTCAAAGCATGCACTGAAACAAGAAGCCATTTCCACTTAGAGCAACAGGACTACAACAGGCTGGATGAGGACAGCTGGGACCACACCTTTCAGAGCCAGGGTCAGCCCTAAGCCAAGGGATCTTGCATGTGGTGGGAGACACAGAGCCCGCTCAGGGGATCTGGGGGGGAACCTGGCATTCTTCTGGTGGTCCCCCATGTGCAGCCCCTTTAGCTCCAGGCCTGAGTGGTTCCTGCAGGTGTGGCTGAGACTGGTAACTTCTGAAAAGTCTAACAGGTCTTTTGGTCCCTTGGATGAGGGGCAGCCTGTCTACAAAACACATGAATTATCTGTAGAATTAGATTCAAAGCCAGGGCTCAAGTCAGGATCCCCCACACAGGGAAGATGATGAGGCTGTTGATGGCACTGGAAAGAGAGATGCTTCCTTACCCAGCACGAAGCCAGGCCCCAGAGTAACCCACAGTGTCCCTCAACCTCCCACCAGTGGTGAGTGCCGAAAGCTCTCTACCACAAGGCCCAGCAAGGGTCTGTTCCAAAAGCAATTTAATGGGCCAAAGTAATTGACTTTGTATTCTCTTCCTTGAGGGACCATTTTAGTTTCATCCCATCGACTTTGAGTCATATGTCAGTATAACCTCTAACTCAGTGAGGCAGGAACAATTAGCAGGTTCCAAATTATGTTTCTCTACTGCTATCCATCGCTCTGACCCAAGTTTGAGGCCAGGACAACTGCATCACAGGAACTGTTAACAAGGGCCACATTCCATAGCCTTAAATTATCCAAGGGAGACAGGCTCTGCAGCCACAATTTTGGGTGCTAACAGCTCTCATCGAGAACAGCCTCCCTTTGTAAATGGACTTTTGGGAAGGAGATAATCTGAAAATAGGATCAGAAATTTTAAGTAATTCTTGACCACTCTTCAGACACTGTCCTGGGTGCAAGGGTAGGGTGGGGGAATCAGTGGCAAGATGACTCTGGAGCTCTATACATGACTTTGGAGTTAGCTCACATTCTAGGGGGAGAAAAGGAGACAGGAAGTAAGTGTTTCTAAGGTTATGACCTCATGGTTGAAGTGCTTTTGCACAAGGAGGCCACCTGGGTTAGGGCTCAAAAATGAACAGTTAGAATAGGTCAGACAAAAATACAAATTGAAAGCTAGTTCCCAGGTAAACTGAAAAAAGTAGTCTGGGAACCACACTTTGGGAACCACTGTCTGTAAGTGTACTTTGATTGCAAGTGACAGAAACTCTCCACAAACTGTATTTATGAAAAGTTTGAGCAAGGTACTCGTTTACCGTGAGCAAGAATTTTAAAACAAAGGTTAGCTCCACACAGCTGGTTCTAGGAATTTAACAGATACCATTGGCTCTTAGTCTGGCTATTTCCAAGTTTATTTTTCCTCTTTTGGTTTCATCCCCAAGTGGACTTCCTGCAGCCAGAGTCCTTGGCATTTTAAACTGATTATAAACACCAGTTTCAACCCCAAAAGTGAGATTTTTATGATCTGACATATTTCAAATGTCTATGCCTGGCCCAATTGGACTGACTATGTTAATTCACCATGCCAGATTATGTACATCCTCTTGGATTCCCTGGACTAAAATTGAGCTCTGAGTGAATATATCCACAAAAAATTATACATGTGTACATGTATATATACACAAATATATAATACAATAAATATAATTATACAAATATATATATACAAATATATATAAAACATATATATTTGTATAAATTTGTGCAAGTAAAAAACAAGCAATATACTATAGACAGGTTTAACTTGACCATAAAAGTGTCAAGCAAAGGGATTTCTCACTAACGTGATCAATATAAGTTTTTAAAACCCCTACCTTATACGAGGTACAGTTGAAAGACAGGATGCACTCAAAGAGATTCATTCATTTAATGAATAATGGCAGAACAGCCACACTGTTCCAGGGACGTTTTAAAGAGAGACCATTTTAATGAATAAAATGCATAAAGATCCTTGTCCTAAAGAAACTCAAATACTAACAATTATGAAAACAGCGGTCACTACTATCACCTTCTACTGAGGTCTTGCTAGGCATTTCGAGTTGTTACTTTACATATACTTAGAGAAACTCTTCAAAGCACATTTTCATATCAGTTTTTCAAATGGAGAAACTGAGGATTAGCAGAGGTAAGAGTCATGCTGTGATCTGAGATGAAACCCAGAGTGCTAAAATCCATAGACCAGGTCCATAAACCTGAGCTCTACTGCCTCCCTTGAGAGAATGATCTAGCTGGGAAAATACAGAAAAAGACAGAAGACAACATTAAACATAGAAAACATGTTATAAGATGAAGAAATGATGAGATCTTCAAAGACTGGGCCAATCAGGGGATTTCTCACAGAGGAGAAAGAATGTAGGCTGTCTAAGAAAAAAGAGCATTATTCAAAAATATAGATAAGAGAGAGGGAAGCAGTCCCCGTAGTCAGTAGCACAAGAAGTGGGCGTGAATACTGTGTAATGGTGTTTAGTGGGGAGGAGCAGGAAGAGAGACATACTGGGGGTTTACAAGCATGACCAAAGTCTAGCACCAAGTTCAGAGTTTCTTTTATATGTTAATGTTTCTAAATCAATTGCACATCAGAATCACATTGAGAGATTTTCTAAATGTATAACTGTTTCAGTTGTAATCACTAAGTATCAGACAATGTCAATCTGAGATGAGGCTGGAGTAAAATACTTTAAATAAAGCTCTTCAAGGAATTCTGACCCGTGTCCAAATTTAGGAGCCACTACTGCAAAGACCAAGACTCATTAAAGGTCTCAGCAGAAGGTTGATGTGGTTGATATTGTTTCCCAAATAGCATTCCTGAGAGCACTGAAGCTACAAAGCGTTAAGGTGCTTCCATAAGACAGACGGAGTGTGTCACAGAGTATAGCCTTGATACTGCATGATACCAGATGACTTCTGGACCTTCAGTAGTTTTCTGTATGCCTAGGAGTATTGTGTATCTCTAAAGAGGGATATTTGCACTGATCTCCAATAGAAGCTCCTATCCCTTCCTTTTGCCCAAGAATTCACTCTTGGAATTGATATTTTGCAGAAGATGCCTTGGAAAATGTACTTTTAGGTGGATGCATCTGACAATACAAAGGGGTTTGGATTGTAGGTAGGAACTATAAAAGAAAAGACTCTGTGTCCTGGTTTCCCTCAGCCCACTCCTCCTGCCCTTCCACTTAATATTAAGCACACATATTTACCCATAAACCACATAAAGGATTGCTTTATATGTTTTATATATATATATATATATATTATATATATATGATATCATTTTCAAGATAACATATTAACATTCAATATGCACCCCCCCGTAAGTCCTGTTCTGCTCTCCCCAAAACACACACGAGCACTCACACACACAGAGGCACGCAAACCCACAGACATGTTTTCCAAAGAGACCAGGACAGACGCGATATTGTCAGCAACTTAGTGTTTCCCTGAAGACCATAGGCTGGTCCAGAATTCACCTGGAGGTACTGTTCCTTTTTCTTTACCCACAACTGCAATTCCCTAAAAGCATGCTCTGGTGCAAAATCTGCTTCCCTGGGCCCTGTTTCTGGGTGAAAATATCACCAGTTCCACCCTAAGAGGCTGAATTCTACAGCTAGCATTTCTCCCCATGGATGGGAGGGTCAACACTTGTTTATAATTCTGGGAGTATCCTGTCAGAGAGGAGAAACTGAGTCAGGGTGAGCACAGACACAGAGCCCGACAATGCACAGAGATATCACACCCATGAGTGGAGATTTGAAACAGGCACGCAGTGTTTCATGTGAGTCTCTCTTTACTTGCTTGGAATAATGCTATTTAGTGGAAACTTGATATGGCTGGAAATCATCTGGGGAAATCATTTTTCTTTTTCTGAAAATAGTTTTCTGGATCCCATGTGAGATTTCCTGAATTAGCACCCCAGGAGAGAAATGTGTGTTGGGGGCCTAGGCACATACTGGTGGGGATCTCCTAGAACTGAAACTGGCCCCAAATTTCCCAGACTTGCCTAATTCTCGGAGTCACCTAATCACTTGATAACAATTCTAATATTTTGACAGCTCCCTTCCAGAGATTTTGACTCATTGGGTCTGGGATATGGCCTCAAAATCTGTATTTTTAACAGTCCCTGGTGATTTTTATAATCACATGGAGTTCAGGAAACACATCTGTAAACTATTTCAAGGATTCTTAAACCTGGCTGCATGTTAAAGTCACCAGGGACCTTTTAAAAATTTCCAGCAGCCAGCTTCATCAGAATAATCCCTGGAAATGAGGTCCAGGCATCAGTGTTTTTAAGATTCCCCAGATGATTCGAATAAGCTACTGGTCTACCCCATAAAATTAGACAGAGGTTTACATGAGATCATAGAGATAAAACACTGAGGTTAGTGCCAGACACATTCTAAACTCCCAACACGCATATGACCTCTATTTCATGTAAAGTGATTTGTGTAAAAATGAAACTAACAGGTCCTATTTTTTGTAAGTCAAAAGCTTTGGGCTTTTCTTAAAAATTTTCATATATGGTAATGTAGGGAGAAGATTATAACAAGCATCTGTATACTCACTTCTTGGGATGTTGTAGTATCAAAACTTTGTCATATCTGCCTTATAATTTTTAATTAAAAAAATGTATGAATAAAATTGAGGTTTCTTCTGCCTCTTTCTGATCCCAGAGATAGCCACTCTACTGAAATTTGCTTCTATCTTTGTAGTCAATTCTATAAATATTTCTATGCACACATACTTATCCATAAACCACATAAAGTATTGCTTTATATGTTTTATATATATATATATATGAGATATCATTTTCTAGATATCATATTAAGCCTCCTTTTAAGCCAATTATGTGTGGAATTCATACATACTGAGGCATAGAGATCAATTTCATGTATTATCATTACTGTTAAAACCAGCTTATGAATGTACTTGGATGTATCCATTTTCCTCATTGCTAGAAATCGTTTCCAATTGTAAACTACTGAAAACATCTCTACACTAGAAATCCTTTTACACATCCACCTGTGCATAAGAGTGAGAATTCCTATGCAGTATGTTTCAGAAGTAAATATTTAGGGTCTTAGGACATATACACATTCATCTTCACAAGTCCCGACAGATTGCTTTTAAAAACGTCTATAATAAATGTTCTACTTCCGCTCAACAGGGTATGACAGATGTCATTTTCCCCTGTCCTCATAACATTTGGTATTATTACATATTATGCTCAGTACAGGCAAACTCTGGATGAATCAAATAAGAAAAGACTTATATAAACAACATTGGGTGGATTAAAAAGCCATCCACTTGTGAGGGACCAGGCTCATCATCTCTCAGTCAGATACAGCATCCAAAATCCAGTTCAGTGAGGATGCAGTTACTTCAAGCCCTGCTTTCTGCAGTGACATTAACACTTCTGAACCCGTGGCCCCCTAGCATAAACCTGCTACAGGGGACCTAGCACTGTGGCCCCACCATCATTACCCCTTGGAATAGTTACTCACACTCAGTAGCATCTTCTTGGCGGAGGGGCAAGTCACACGTGTATGCCTAGCTGCACAGGAAGCTGGAAAGCCTAGTATCTAGCATTCTTAGGTCCTTAGAGGAAGCCTGCCCCACCCCTCCACACACACAAAATAAGGACATTCCCTAATCATAAGCAGTAGAGTTAGATAATAGATGGACAAGACTGACAGGTATTCAGATGTATATGAGAAAACCTACTGCTATTGGTTTAGTTTGCATTGCCTTATTATGCAGATTAAAAATCTTTTTCATGTTTCTAACTACATATTTTGATCTTTTCTTTTAGAAATCATTTTCCATATACTTTTCCATATTTTTCACTGAGTTGTTTGCTATTCCATGTTGATTTGTAGTTGTTTTGTATATTTTGGATAATTATATTTTGTCACGTATATATATGTCAAATAGATCCTCCATTCTCTTGCTTGCATTGTTACTATGTTTTATGACATCTTTTCTCATATAGAAGTTTCCCATTTTAATATTGTTAAATTTATTAATCAATTCCTTGGAGCTCCTATGGCACAATTGGTTAGTGAGCGGTACTTATACAATAAATTCCTATAAGATATTTTATTTTGGCATCCTAATTTAGAAACTTTTTCAGTCAGGGATATAACTCAGCAGCACAAACACCTGTATGGCAAGCGCAAGGTCCTGAGTTCGATTCCCAGTACAAAAAACAAAACAACAACAACAACAACAACAAAAAAGAAACTTTTTCATAAGTCAAGTTTTAGATTTGGAAACTATTCTCCCATATTATCTCTGAAAGTATTATTAAACTTGATTTTTAGATTTAGGCCTTAATTCATCTGGAATTTATTTGCACTGTTGGGTATGGTGGGGATTTAAATTTTTCTACATGTACATTTTTCTCTACAATTTCTTTTCTCCATTGATGTATAATGTTACCTCATCTGATACTGTGGTACCATATCTGTTTTCTCAGCCTATAAGACTTCTATTATAGAGATGTGCTACCAAACTAGTAACCATGAATCATAAGTGATTATTTAAATTTTACGTGATTAAAATTAAATATTATCGAGAATTTTATGTTTCAGTAATACAAGCCATATTCCAAGTACTCAGTGGTAGCAATACTTACTATATCAAACAGCTTAAAAACTGAACATTTCCATCATTACAGAAAATTCTGTTGGCTCAATCTAGAATATTGGTCACTTTGTTCAACTACAGTTCTACTAAACACTTACAATAATTACTACTAGATAGGAAAAATCCTCCTTACAAATCCCCTATCCTCTTTTTCCTTCAAAATTGGCTTACTTAATCATGTATATACAAATCTAGGGGAAGGACGGTGAAGAGGGTGATGGGGGAGTGATTAAAATGTTATGTGCACGTACAAATCTAACATAATGAAACTCACTAATCTGTACAACTAATACACACTAATAAAAAGATGAAAAAAAAAAAAACCCAAAAAGTCAATTTGTATAATTCCATGATCCATCCTGTGTGAATTTTGTTAGCATTTTACTGAATTCATATATTATTACCTGAATTCATATCTTTATGATATTGTGCCTTCCCATTTATGACTAGGGTGCATTTCTGGACTAACTCAGTATTTTATGTCCATTAATAAAGTTTTATCTTCTTTCTATTTTTCCTACATATCTGTTCCTCCCTACCTTGCAGTTCTAGTGGCTGTTGTGAAGTACATTGTCTAATTGATGTAGAATACTATTATTGTCTGTTGATCTTATAGCCATCATTTTTATTCTTGTTCTAATTTTCCAGTAAATTCCCTTAACTATTTAATCATTCATCTGTGTGCAGTTAATAAAAATATTCTTTTTTCTAACTCTTATATCTCATTTCTGTATATTATCTTTTAGCATTGGACAGACTCTTAGGATATATGAGATAGTAATAATAAGAAAAGAATATCTTGGCATTGTTTCTGAGGTTAATTGGCTTACTCTAACTATCACAAAGAAATATATTTGAGGGACATACTTTTTGTTATGCTAAAGAGGATTGTTTTCTTTGTTTGCTACATGTTCATCAACAAAAGACAAATTTCTTAAAAGATTTTTTTGCATCTTTTAAATGATCACTGATCTTTGAGATTAAATATACTATTATGAATTTGATTAACAGTTTCTAAAACCAAGTCAAATTTAGACTTTTGGAAAACTGACACTTGGTTTTATTTTGTAGTTTTTTAAATTTATTTATGACTGGCTAATATTTCTGTTTGTTTGTTTCAGTACTGGTCGTTGATCCCAGTCCTTCACAAGGGGCTACAACCACCCTCAGCCCATTTCTCATTTTTGTTTTTTATTTTGGAACAAGGTCTTGCTAAGACTAAGTTGTCCACTCTGAGCTTAAACTTCAAATCCTCCTGCCTCAGCTTCCCAGAGTGCTGTGATGAGTGGTGTACATCATGCCTGGATATGTCTTTAGGACTTTTTGCATCTAGGTTCTTTACTGAGACTAGAGAATAATTTTCTTTACTATCCCTACTAGATTTTCATCATCTAAAACTTATTTGGAAAATTTTCTTCTATTTTTTTTTTTTTTCACAAAGAAATGTGTGGGAGGTAACATCTATTTTCTGATGATCTTTACGGTTGTGTTCTCTTCAGATTTTTCTTTGTCGGCCAATACAATTTTTAAAAATCAGATAGATTTCTTTAAAAAAATTTGGGCTAATGAGTTAATCATTTTGAACCTATTTTCTTCATTCATGAAGTGGGGACGATAATAACATTAACCTCTTCATTAGGCTGTTAGGAGAACTAGGTGTGTTAACATTATGCAAGGTGTCCAGCTGCTACCTGACACATGGAATAAGTGGTAGCAAGTATTAATGTAGGTCAGGGCTCCAGTCACCTGCATTTTCCCTGGAGTCTTGTTCTGTGGGTGAAACAGATGTCCTGGTAAAGCTTAAGTGGAAGCATGAGTAATTCATTACTCTTATAGTTTTCCCAGTTGAGTAGATCCTGCAAGGTTTTATGCTCAAGAAAACATCCTGGGACGTGCCTGGTCTCTTCAGTGGTTGAAGGGCTGTCATATGAAGTGAGCAGAACAATGTTCCTGAATGGTTGAAATGAATGGGTAAATCTTCAGGGAGGAAGATTTAAGTCCATGCCTCCTTCTGTGAAGTGAGCCAGTTGTCAGGGATCCCTTTCCAGTGTCCTGAGGGACTTTCATTCTTCTCTTTCTTCTCCATGGTCAAAATGATTTCCCTTTTGGGGGGCTTTTCACTCTAATCCTGGAGCAGGCCACAGAACACTACATAACACCCTTGACTCTCCACTTTTTCCTTGCTGTAAAAGACAAGACTGTTAGTCCTTACCGTTTTAAGGGTTTTACAGATGTCTCAATCCAGAAACTCAACAAGAGTAGGAAATAAGATCCTAAAATCTCACAAAGTTTGTAAGGACCCTGCTCTTTGCAGTAGATCTTAACTTTCTATGAAAAACAATAACTAGTGACCCTGTTCATTTCCTGATGGATACTTTTATTCCTACAAATGGGTTTCATGAGACTTTTACTCCTTTTTTCATGTCAAGTTTTTTCTTAGTTCATAAATATGTCCAGTTGGGTAGAGCAAGAGGTTACCCCAGCTTTTCAGGAAAGTCATTTCCTCTTGAACCCTCCAAGCTGGATCACCACTTGTCTCTGACCGTCTGCACATTTCGTTCATTTTTCCATATTTCCCTGGCATGTTAAAGAGTCCTTCTGGCCAGCTCTCTTGAGACATGGAAGAGCAGCAAGCCAGCCATATGGAGTGAGACTGGACACTCTCCCAGGGTTAAAATAAAGGAAGGTTGAATAAAAGAAGGCTTGACTCCTCTTGTCCCTAAGCCATAGGACACCACCCCAGCAGTCCAGACTTCAGGGTGTGCAGGAGTGAAAGAAAGTCTCTCCTAGAAACACACAGCAACCATACACTGTGCACAGTGCCTTGCACAGCCATATCTGCAAATAATTAAACACTGGATTTCTATACTAAGTTTATTCTTGACAGGAAAATGTATGACCCTATGGGTGCTGAAGACTCGGCTCTGAAGCTGTGTCACTATGTGCCTGTAACTGCTCTTGCTGGAATGTAGAATTCCACCAAAACTTCTTCCTAGAGAAGTGCAAATTGGACCCAGCCTTGGGCTTTGGGCTCTTTGCATTTCCAAAGATGGTTTGAGTTTGTCCTTGGACTCAGAATGCCTTTTTGGTTTCAGACTAAACTTGCTTTTCATCGTCAATCTCCATTCCTCCCTGTCTAGGAATACTGTTTTCTAGATTATTTGGGCTTAACCCCAAAGGTCAGGAATGTCTGTCTTTTGACAAATTCACTTGGACAGCTCCCTCATGGGCACAGGGTCTAGGCAAATTAAGTCTTTCTCACAGAAGAGATGGGAAACATGTCCACATAACTTCAGGTGGAAAAGACAGCCTTGTTCTCTCCAGGGTTAATTTTGAAAGGGTACATAAATCAGTCAGCTGTGTGGGAAATGTGCTGAAGTTCTGGTAATCCCTAGATGGTCTTACTATTTTAACTACTAAAAACAATCTCAGTCATCCCAGGAGAGATGCAAGAACTCAGTTAAATCACAGTGAATGAAGCAGCTCTTGCATATGGTGTCTGGTGAACTTATCTGGAAAGATACCCCCGCCCAATCTGGAAAACACCTATCTACATTGGAAAGTGAAATAAAAATAAAGAGCCTCTTATAAAATTATTACCTTGTCATTTAAGTAAACAGCAGCGATGCCATGATAGAAACCAGCAGTTGTGCCTCATTGTTTTATCACTCTAATTACATCAAGAACATAGTAACTGTCTGGCAGAGATAAGATTAAGGGAAGCAGAGCCCTTCTGAAATTTCCAACAGACAGCACCTGGATTTATGGACTAGTTTTGTGTTTGGACATTAAGTTCAATTACTCTGCTTTAGCTCTGAAGAGTTCTGTCACCAGAAAAATATCAGCGGGTTGATCCTTGATCACCCCCGCCCCACCCCCACCCTCCCTGCAGACTCTCATCTTCCCATACTAGACAGAGTCTCCCTATGGGGACAGAGGTTGACTGTCTCCCTTTCCCCCACTGATTGCCCCTTCTCATTCTACATCTCCTTAGGCTGAGCAGGAGAGAGTCCCAGCCCTTCTTGCTGACTGAGAAGCTTGGGATCAACAGCTAACACCGCCATAAAATGGCAGTAGTACAAGGACCTTTGTGATCATCTAATCTTCACTGTACAGTTGGTGGATGAGATTCAGAGTTTTAACAGTTGCCAAAGGGCCCGTAGCTGGAGCTGTAACCAGAACCTAGGTTTCTAGTCTCCCGGGAATATGCAGAGCTTCCTTTTGCTTCACACAAGAAGCTTCCACTTCTCCTTGGGCTCATTCTTGGCTGAGTTCAGCCGTCTTTGCCCCCAGAATCTTACCCACTTTTAAAACCTGAAAACAACAGATGTGCAGGAAAGCACAGGTCTCAAACTTCCATTCCCTCCTTCCCTTGGCTGTCTGTGCTCCTCTCTTCCTTTCTTTTTACTTTCTCTGAAGTGGTGAGGGGACCAGTGATAGATAAAGGCTAATGCGGCTTTTTTCTTCATTATGAACTTGGAGAGACCAAAAAGAAACTGGGAACACTCCAGATTCCCATTGTAGGTCTTCTTCACCCTGCATGCACAACTGAATCACTTGAAGGGCTTTTAAACATTCAGATTTGTGGGGGCCCCCAGGGCCTACTTTAACCAGAATAATGAGGGTCAGATTTATACATTTAGCCTGTTTCCAGTGACCCTTTTATATGCTCAGCCCAGCCCCAAGAATCTTGAAGTGAGTAAAAAATAGTAGTTTGAAAAAAAAAAAAAAATTAAAACCAACCTAGCTCATATATATCTTTATCTCCACTGAAAAATTATTCTACCTCCTTGCAACTCAGTTACCCTGAATGAAAAATGGGTCTTTTGGTAAGGAGAAAACATAATATTTATGTGCAGTAATTGTTGCATAATATATATCCAATCTGTATCTCTGTGTAATGCCCACGTATAATACATGCTCAACAGTTGGCAGCAATGTGCATCCAGAACAGTCCAGGTCTTTAGGTTTATACCCACTGATGCCCACTGCCCCAGGATTTCTGTCCCTGCCCTATCTGGCCCTGTTTGTGTGTGCATTGGACAGTAAAGACCATCTCCCTTACTCTGTCTACTGTCAGTGAAAAACCGGAGTTAATACAATACTGCTGCTTCTGACCTTGAAATCAGAATCTTTGTGAACTGTTAGTGAGGTAACCTTACAATTTCTTGTTCTGTTTTGAAAACACTTAAACTACTGCAGACAAAATAGGACCCTGGACATCACGACTGGATTCCATGCTGACCTGGTCTTGGACAAGAGGAAGCCCAGCTGGGGTTTTGTTTATTTGGAAGACTGAAAAAATAGAAAAGAAAACTAGAAAGGAAGGGAAAGGCTTGGTCCCAGCAGGAGAAACACTACAGGAGACTCTGTGTCCTCCAGGCAACTTGGATCTCCTGCCTTCCATTTCCTTTCCCGCCAGCCATTCAGTGCATAATATATACAAGGAGCCTCTGCAGCTCATGATTCACTCCTTCTTAACTCATTGCAATTTGCCTCCCGCATGCGCTAAGGTCGCCAGTGACCCTTTAATCACAAATTCAATGGCTTTCCTATGAGTTCATGGATATAAATTTCTTTCCTAATCCTTACAATAAATGGCACAATTCCTTTTCTAAATTAGTTTAGCAAACCCTTACATAAAGCTTACAATGTTCCGGGCAATGTCTGAAGTACTTTTCAAATGTTAACTTATTCCACATCATGGCCCTACGAGGTAGCCCCACTTCATGAAGACACTAAGGTTCAGAGAAATTAAGTAACTTACCCATGGTTACATAGCTAGGAAAGTGGAAGAGGTGAAATTCAGCTCTGGACATTAAATGATGTTATACTGACTATAAGATTAAAGCCAATCCTGAATTCCCATTTGACAAAGCCAGGGAGACTAGCTAAGTAACTATTAAATTATTGAGTTCTCTTTCCTTCTTTTTGGATTGTAACAGAATTTCTGAGCTTAGGTATGTCTAAGAAATGAAAACAGGTCCTAATTCTTGCTGCTTCATGCTCACTGCCATTGTATTTGTTCCCATTGCTTTACAAAACCATTGTCAGCACCGCTTCTTTCTCACACACCAGGAAGAGAAGCACTCCTGTTTTGAGCAGGCTTCAAAGATGCGTTTACGACTCCTCTACAGACCACAACAGAAGCTCTCTGTAGGCTTCAAGGCTACAATTGGCATGAAGTCTGCACAGATATTTTAGAAGCACAGCCCATTTTAGTGCTGGCAATGAGCTGGGTTCTGCCATTTGCAGAGTCCTCTTCACGTCCCCTCAGTCACAAGGAATCAAAGTCTTTCAAGGAGGGTGATCACATTGTTCCAGCTTGCCCAGTGCTTTCCTGGAGTTAAGCCTGAAAACTCCAAATGTTAGTTTGGGGAAAATTGGGGCAATTGGCCACCTGCACACTAAGAGTTATTTTGAATTTTGCTCCTCTTGAATGTTCTTCAAATGGTATAAAATCAGAATTACTTAGTTACTTTTGGGTGGCTAAAGCACATTTCTTTGGATGTGACATCTTGCAAAGACTGAGCTGTACATGGTCCAGAACTTTATTGGGATCACAGCCCACAATGTCACTATCCATCATACGCTTCCCCACTACAAGTCATGTCCACTCAGCTCTCACCTCACACGTGGATCCCCCAGAACACCCTGGTCTGAATATACTGCTACTCTTCTGACTTCTTCAGGGAAGTAGCATCCTTGCATTTTATTTGTCAATGAATCATATACAGCCTTGTGACATAATTTCTACTGATAAAAAAAGCTAACATTTAGATGACTTATTACATTTACCTTCTGCTCTGTTCACATCTTACCTAGAAGGAAAACATTCCTTGGCATGAAGGTACTATCATAGATGTGTCTACCTCCAAGCCAGGAGGAATCTCACACATAGTCATTGCAGGGTCATGCTGCATTTGGTTGTTTTAGATTTGGCATCGTTATCTGTGATTCTCAATAGGAAAGCAGTTTAAAGACAGTTGATCTTTGACCACAAGGTCATTTGGAGTACTTACTAAAATACAAATCCTGAGCCTTGTCCCAGACCCCCCAAACAAGAAGTCTGATAGCTATTATGGTAGCAGTGGTATGATCCTAAGCTTTCAGACTGACCTACCTGGATTCTCATCAGAACTAACACTGATCAGCTACGTGACTATTCATTTTCTAAGTGTTAATCTTCTTATCTGAAAGAAGATAAAACAAAAGTTCATAGTATTGCTATGAGGACAAACATTATAATATGGGTAAAAAGACTGACAAAGGATTCAGAACATTCTAAGTAATTACTAAGTATTGCTCATATCCATATAACCCTAGCAAATTTCTTCTTAATATGAGGCAACACCAAGTTTTCATATATTTGTATACTAAATGAGGTCTAAATAGATTTTTTTCTGGGGTCACCATGGCCCAGATAGTCTCTGTAGCTCTTACTGAAACATCTTACCAAAGAGCCATTTATAGAATAGCAGATATGAATTTCTTTTGTTGGCATTTTTCAACATCTGCCCTATGGTGTCATGGATACTTTAAAGAAGAATAAGTGGATTTGAAACTCATGGCCTCCAGGAATACCAGAATAGAAAGAATATATACTTCAAACACTGAGCACTAGTACACAGAAGGAAAGTATTCGGCTATTAGTATTTTGATTCTGTAAGAGGCAAATAAAAGCGAACAGTCTGACACAGATCTGACCTAAGAAACCACTGAGAGACAAAGAAACAAGGGATTGAATGATAAAGAGGAGGAAGAAGCAGAAAAGCCAGAAGACAAAGGGAGAAAAGCTTGATTCCATTAAGAATCAGAAAACATTTCAAAAATATCAGAAAACAAAATCCTGGGTAAGGTTTTCCCTCTTGATGTATTAAGCATGCCATCTGTCATTGGCATCAATTTACATTTTAAATGTATTTTACACTGTACATTGGTTGCTCTATGTGTGTGTACTTGCTTATATTAGCCGTTAATACATTTTCCTAATCTAGTCCATAGCGTAGACATTTCTTAATCTTTTTTCTGTGTTAGGAAGCCCTTATTTAGAATAATTGCTTTCCATAACACATTTTACTGTGTCCCTATTATTAGCTCTTACACTTTTATTTATACACAGAGCTACCTCCTCTGCTGAATGGGAAAAATTGGAAGGCACAGTTTTATTCACCTTTGTGTCCCCAGTGTCTATCCCAGATTTTGGCACACAGTAAATACTTGGTATTATTATTGTATTAGATTTACTTGAGTAGAGAAAGATGTTTAAATATTACAATGATCCCTCTAATGATTTCATGTGCTTTTGAGGATCTGATCAGTCACTCATTCCTGAAAATGCCAGGAAAAGACCAAACAGAGATTAACAAAGCTCCCTAATTCTGTAAATCACTGATGTCATTCTAGCTGTGTGATGTAGGCACTCTAGCACCTATGCTCTCAGCTTGAAAAGAAAATGAGATGACCTTTAGTAGTTGTAGTTTCTAGCATATCACCCCATGGTTAATTTCCAGAACATCCCCAGCCATTATTTTAAAAGTCACAGAACTGAGATTGCTGGAGGTCCCAGAGAAAACCTTGACCTCTTACTAGTTTTGCAAGCTGTAAAAGTTTGGTAATACTTTTGACCCTCACTGGAGTCCGGGTCCAAAAGACGATCATACTCACACCTACATAAGTAGATGTTATGAGAACCAATCAGCGTAAAGAACGTGAAGATTTTTGCAAAAATCCCAGACCATAGTATATTGTCAATAAATTGAAGAAACCAAAAGCTAGAAGACAGAAGAGGAGGAAATGCTGCTCAAAGGGTTAAACACATCACCCAGCTCAGCTTTGGTGCATAGTAAGTCTTCAGTAAATGGTGCGACCCATCTACTTGCTATGGGAACTTGGTAGAGAGTTGCTGAATTGCTGAACAGTACTTTCCCATCAGTCAATAACTGAATTGATGTGTATTTGACTTGGAATTAAGTAGTTCTATTTCAGGCAGTTTTCTGAGTAAGCAAGTCTAGGCTCCCTTTGGTCTCGCACTGCCTCTCAGTTCTTCGTTGATCTTTTGACCTTACTACATGAAACCTCCAGACTGACAATTTCCACTGTGCTCTCTTCAAACCTCCCTGAAAGCTTTTCTCTTTGACACTTTGGGTTATAAACTCAATAAGGGATAATGACATCATTCACTGTCAGGGGAGCAGAAGATCCTCTGAACACACATTACCAGTCCCTCCCTGGCTTCAAGAGGACTTTGGTGTCACAGAGTAGGGGAGAAAATTTCAGGGGAAGGACTAGCCACCCCTTGAAAAAGGTCCAGGGGAGCCAAGGCTGAAAGAAATGGACAGCTTCTGAGGCTGGATTTAGTCCATGCACATAATGCTTGGAATATAACCTACAGATGGGAGTGGCCACACCGTGCCCACGTGCCCCATGAAGAGAAAAGCCCCACCCACTCCCTGTCTGTCAGCCTTTTTCTCTCATTCAGTGAATATTCATTTGTCATGGACTGACCCTCATGATACCATACTGACAAGACCCAGTCCCCATGCTCATGCAGATCTCTGTGCTGGCTGCCTCCGTGTCACCAGGTCATCCTTCTCTCACCTTCTCTGGCTTTAGTGTTCTGCAATGAGCAGAGGCTTTTCAACTCACCCCCGAACCTTTTAAAAAACCTTTTTCTTTTGGAATGTCAGACCAAAAAGTAGTACATATAATTAATGTATACTCTTCACATAAATTTCTCAAATTCTCAATACCATATTGGCTTTATCATCCTCCTGATATCTACTTATACATGTATATATTCTGGAGCATTTGTGAGTAATTTGTACACCTGAGGCCCCTCAGTATCTAAATTCTCTTGTATGTATTTTGTAGAGCAAGTGCACTCTCTTATGTAGCCACAGTACAATTCTCAAAACCAGCATGAAATTTGATGAAATATTATTATCTCATTCTCAGATTTTGTTCAGATTTTACCCAGAGCTTCACTAATGTCCTTTGTAGCAAAAGAAAAAAATCTGATTCAGAATCCAACCTAGGGCTCCATGTTGCTTTTATTGGTTATGTCTTGTTAGTCTACTTTAATCTGAAGTAGTCCCTCAGCCTTTGCCCTGAATGACCTTCATACCCCTGATGAGTACATGCCAATTCTTATAAGAGCAGCTGCCTCAAATTATGTGCATCTAATTACTCCTTCTGATTTGGTTCACCTTGTACATGTTTGGTAGAATAAGCCAGGTATAGTACTGTGTCCTCGGTGCATCCTATCGGGAGAGATGCGATAACAATTTGTCTCAGTCATCATGACCCTAACTTTGATCACTTGGTTAAAGTGGTGGATGCTTACATTCTCCATTTCAAAGCTACTATTTTTTCTTTTCATAACTTGTAATTGCTTTATGAAGAGGTACTCTGGGGCTACGCAGATGCCCTGTTTCTCATCAACATTTCCTTCATTAAATTTAGCATCCATTTATGAATCTTGCCTGAGAAAATTATTACTGTAGTGGTTACCAAATGGTGATTTTCTAATTTCATCATTCATTCTCTTTCATTCGTTAGGTACAATTCTACTAAAAGGAAAACCTTTGTCTTCTCCATCAATTATCTATATGTATGTGTATTTATTTACATATATCCTTGTGTATTTCCATTGCTACCTTACAAATTACCACGAACTTAGTGATTTAACATAAACGTGCTATTATGTCATAGTTTTGGAGGCCCAAAATACAAATGGATCTTGCAGATTTAAAATCCATGTGTCACCAGGCCTGAAAGCCTTTTGAAGTGTCCAGGGGAGAATCTAACCCTTCTCTTTTCCTACTCTTAGAGGCTGTTGGAGAATAATATTTAGAAATTAAAATCTGGGCAATTTATGTGATCATTGCTACCACGTTCCATCTCAGACAAAGCTAAAAAAGGACAGATAAATGATAGATGATAGATAGATAGATAGATAGATAGATAGATAGATAATAGAGATAGAAAGATTCAGACAATGAAGGTATAGATGGTAGATCAGTAGAGGTTTATCTGTATCTAGCTATCAAAATATATCTATGTATATTAAAAACCATGGTTTCATGTTGATTCCTCCAGTTCTAACCTACCACAGGGATTATTCTAGCCTTCTCCATCGTTATCTTTTTAACTCCTTTCTCAGACATGGAGACACTGAAAACTCTAGCTTTCATTCTCCACAATATATTTTACATATTTGCTCAACCGTGAGTACATTTAATGTAGTTCTGGGGATTGCTAGCCAGTCCCCTATGTAAACAGATGTACTAACTGTGGTTCAGTATTTGTTTACACTTCTTTTTCTCTTTAGCCTGAGGGTATATAGTCAAATGACAGTATTTAAAAGTTAATTGGGTTAATTCTCTGTCTGCATTCTGTGTCATTGTGTTTCCATGCTTTTTTTTCTTTTTTAGAATCTCATTTCTCTCAAAAAGAATGACCGCTTGGAGTCAACACACAGATGATGTTTAAGAACTGTGAAAGAGTTGGAAGTCTTCCTCTTAGAGTCATTCTGTGTGATAGCTCCCCTGTAACAATTTCTATTTTGTTTTAAGTTGTTTTCCTTTCTCTGGGTCCTTCCAATCAGAATGAACGTCATGTATGAGTGGTAGGGTGACCTCTCCTCATTCTAATCTTCACTAGAGCCTTCCAGATAAAACATAAATCTTTGTGGAATCAATGAAAACAGTCCTGTGGTTACACAAAAGCGGCAAAGATGATTGAAGCAATGAGGAAAAGGACGTGGAAGCAGGACAGTCATGTTCCTTACAATTCCGCCATTTTTGGTCTCCAATAATAGCAATATTTGATTTATGTGTCTATAATCTTTATAATCTTTATGTGTCCTTATTTGAGGATAGGAAGGTGAGCATTCATGCTCCCATCTTATAAAAGAGAAAACTGAAATTCAAATAGGTTTAAAGAACTGGCTGAAGCTTTGTGCTTAATATATGGTTGGAAACAGAAAAGAAATTTCTTATGGAAAAAAATGTTACTTTAATTTAAAACATTCTATCCCAATGGCACATGTTTATAACAAATCAAATGATTTGGATGCATGGACAAAAGTTAACAGCCTTTCCTTGCCCTCCTCACCTGCCAATAATATTAAACAGGCACTGTGCATCCTTCTTTCAAAAATGTGCAGTCTTGAAATCTCCACAAACTCCAAGATTCTAACAGTTAAGGACATCCACTGGTATAAGATGGGGAGACATAGTCACAGACTCACTTCCTCAAGTTAGTTTAAGCCCCGGATGCATTGCCTGACTCCAGACCTGAGGGAGTTAGACTATCAAGTTTGAAGCAGCTCTACCACATGGAGTCTTCATCACTGTTGGGGACCAGGATGGTTTATGCATCAGTTAGAGTGGACTAGGTGGGTGCCTCGGTTAAACACTGTTTCTGAGAGTGTCTGTGAGGGTATTTTAGTCAGGCTTAGCATCTGAGTCAGTGGACATACAGAAAGCAAGTTGCCCTTTCCAACACGGATGGACAGTGTCCAATCTTTCAAGGATCTGAATAGAACAATAGGGAAAATGGGAGAGAAAGGAATTTGCCTTTCTTTTTCTGTTTCTCAGCTTGAGAGGTGACATTCCGTTTAATCTTCTCCTTGTCCCTCTTCACATGCCTTGCTTGGCTGGAGCTCAGGGGTTTGCCCCCATCTCTTACCAACAGTAGAACCAGCCAGGAACCCTGACCACCTTCTTTTTCTCATGGGATGGACATCAGACAATCTATTCTCCCCTCTACTTAGACTAAGGCAAGTGTCATAAAGCCAGTGTCACAGAAGAGCCTGGTGAAAATATTCTCATGTGGTATGGGAGCTTTTTTCGTTTACACAAGGAAAATCCAGTACAGATTTTTCAGCCTGCCTAACTACCTCCCAGAAGGTACATAGGTTCCAAAATTAATCATATCATTTCTTTCTCCTTTACTCCTATTTTACATTGTTACTCACCCTGGCAAGGTGGTCACAGGTTTAGTTCAGAGGTTTGAAACCTGGGGTCTCTAGACTTGCCGGAATCCATGAAGGGAATAGGGGAGGTCTTTGAGCTATTTTCAATATTTCTAAAAGCTTGACAAAAATTGTATATTATCTGAGATAAGGCTGCATAGGCTAACTAAAATGTCAAGTTTCTCAGCTTCTGGGCTGATCCTATGAGTTCATTGTGTAGCTTTAGTTATCAGACATTAATCTAAAATTGGAATTGGAGGGCATGTGTGCCTTTGATGAATAAAAAAGAGAAACACTATTAGTTATACATGCTGGTTGCTCATTAGACAAAATGTTTTAAGGCATGGGTCTATGTGGGAAAAATAATAAAAGGGGCCCTTGATAGTAAAGAACTCAGAATCCTGTCCTAGCAGCCACGGATTTAACCCACAAAGTGCCTTGGCATCACCATTCCAGCCCTGCTTAGGAGACGCCTAACTGAAATTGTCAAGTGTAATAATTCCTTTCCTTGGCATATATGGATCTGTTGTAGAGGAAAGCCAGACATCTGCTTAGACAAACACTTTTCAAATTGAAGACCCTTTAGAAAAATTCTGAGAGAGCTGTGGGAATAAGGGCGACAGCAAGAATATGAGTGTGTGTGTGTGTGTGTGTGTGTGTGTACACATGCTGAGGGGAAGTGCTGGTTAGCTGGAGAGAATCTAGATGCATGCATGTGTGACTTTTAAATGCAAGAGGTCGTGGAGTGCAAATGAGTAAGAATCTGTGAGTGAGCTTATAGTTTTATATGTGTGACAAGTGGTCAAGCAGTTGCTTGCATTGTGTGTGTGCGTGTATGTGTGTGGCGTATGTGTTGATGGGTGGGAACTGGGGTGTGCATTTGGCAGATGGCCGAGTGGGCACTTAGGGGTGTGTATCAGTGTACATTCCCATGTGTGGATAAGCATGGAGTGAACTGGAGCCTAGAATCTCTCAAGGGTATAAACTCTGCCCTCGGTATGGGCCAACTGCAGTATTACAGACCCAGATTATGATTCCATAGATTCTAGACAAACACGGAGCTAAGTTAAGTTCACCTGAAAACAAACAGCCTGCACAAAGGAGGTTAGTGCATCAGAGTCTGACACGGGGCTGCCGGTCTTGCTGTTCTGCCCAGTTGCAAAGTTGGTTGCTTTCTACTGCCAACTTGGCAGTACTATATCAGGGAACAAGGGTCCCCAGCTGGGCCTTGGTGGAAAGAGAAAATTAATCCTCTGGGACAGTGGTCTGCAGCTAGAGAGAGCAGACACATGGGGGTTTGGGTGCCCTTTCTATCAGTTGGGGGAACAAAGTCAGGCGATGGCAGAGCTCAGTTTTTTCAGCCTCCAGAAAGTACAGCTGCGTCTCACCTGCCCAGGTTCCCTGGTACTTCCCACGATACATGTGGGCTGGAATATTGGGAGCCTGTGATTCTGCAAGTGTGCATGTGTGAAGAGGAAACACTGTGCTTTCTTCTATGATGATATCTAAGTGGCCTTGGCCCCATCTGAGGGAGATGGCCCTGATCTACCTGCACTCCCCTTTCCCTGTCTGCATGACCCAGAGTTCAAAAACTTTCTCAAGAACATGAATGTGCTTGTCACAGGAGCTGTGGAGTCACAAAAGGGCTCCCATTCTCAGCCCAAAAAGATTTGAAATCTTTTGCTGGGTGTTGTTTTGTTTTGCTCTTTCTTCCTCCTCTAATTAACATCATCCCACCACATTTAAGGGTTTTTTTTGTCAATGCTTCTTCATCCAATCGGTAGCTTCTCAATGCAAAATCGCGGAGGCTATATGTGGCTACACGTGCCAGGCTATACGTGGCCAGAATACCCAAAGCCAATGACCATGAGGGAGATGGAGGTTGAAGGGAAGCCATCAAGACCTAGGTGAATCTGACAGGATGGGGTCACATCCCTTGAGATGAGTGCCTCAAACTCTTCTGCTTTCCCTGTCCTCAGTCCACCTTCTGAGCCATCAGCACAGTAAGAGGAACTGCCTGCTCCCACACTAGCTCCTTCCAATCCTCCCCTATATCCCCAGACAAGTCTGCTTTTAACACCCCAGATCTGATCATCTCTCTGGCTCAAAATCTTTTGTCTGCAATAAAAGCTCTAACATGCCTTACTGACATTTTAACTCTTGATCTTGCGTTTACACTCTGATATGCTTTGTTATTGTTGCTGCTGTCATTGTTTCTAATTGCATTTAGAATGTCCCTTTATGGACTGTCAAAACAAGCTTCTGCCGCAGGCTGCTGAGGATCAGCAAAGAGAAAAGAAGAAACCACCCAGCGGAGAGATGAATCTGTTGCCTCATTTCCTTCTAATATTTTAAAAATTGTGTTGTTAAATTTTTCATCAGTCAGAAATTTATCTTTATGGAAGCTTTTTATTTCAAAATGGTTAGTCAATTGTCACCAGCCTATTGAAGCATTCATCCTTTCTCCATTGATTTAAAGATGTTAAATCTATCATACAAGAAATCCACACCATCTTTTCGCAGGCCTCATACCCATATTCTGCTGATACTCTTATCTACCCCAGGGATTGGCAAATTACAACCCACTGCTCCAGTCTGGCCCAACACCTGGCCTGTGAGCTAGAAATATTTTTTTTTTTAATGCAAAGAAAAATATTTCATGATACATAAAAAAATCTGAATTTAAGATGTTAGTGTGTACAAGTAAAGTTTTACTGAACGAAGCCACTTTGACTGGTTACATATTGCCGTGGGAACTGTTCCTCTGTAGAATCAGGTAGTTGCTACAGAAAACACTGGACCTACCAAGATGAAAATATTATCTTTGCACACAAAAGTTTGCTATTGCCTGATTTCATCCAAAACCAACATAGCATTGTTTGAATATATCTAGCTTTATAAATATTTTGAAACCTAAACTTGATGTAACTTGGAGGTCCTTTTTTAAAAAAAAAAGGAATACGAAATTAGTCATTATGGTTAGAAAAATAAGTTAAAAAAATGAGTCTATTGAGAATGAGGAAATGATCAACATAAATTTGCATTTTAAAGAGTTTACATACACTATACACATCCTCAAATCAATAAAAATAATATAACTTTTATATTAATGAACTGACCCAGTTCAGTAATGCTTTTTTTTCCCAGCTTTGGCCTTATAAACACTTAATCGCCTTTTTCATGTGGCAACAATTTTGTAACATTTTCTTCAGAGATTATAAAAAAGTTATTGAAAGTTTTCTGCAGCAGAGTTAGTTCAAATTTAGATTTTTATTATCTGTAGCTTGCAGAACTTTCCTTCAGCATCACATCTAGTTATCGCGAATGCCTGGCAAAGTATCCACATGTTGACCAAATTTAGAAAAGTCTCTTGCTAATTTCATGGAGTCTCTAAGATTTGAGAAAACTTCAGATTTTCCTGCGCTGTGAGGAATCTGAGATTCTTTGAACCAACAGCATTTGTTAGCCAGTTTCTGGTCACCATTCTTGTTGTAGCGGCCAGTTTAAGTTATTTTAGCTGATGACAATGCATTGTTTCAAATCAGCAATAAGTAAGAATATTTTCTACTGTTTTCCTGTAACAAACTCTCGTGCTCGCTTTGGCAGCACATACACCAAAATTGTAACACACTCTTCTTCGCTACTTCAATTGTCAAACTACCCATGAGCTTATTTATTACTTCTATTTAAAACATATCCCTTTCTCTTGATAGTTATTTTAGAAAAAGAATTTTAATAAATTTTCTGGTTAATATTTTGTATCATTTTCTTCTTAATGTTTACATCATTTCTGTTATTTTTATAGCTCATCATCTTTATTGCTTTGATTTCCTGTTATGATTTTTTGTCAATTTCTCTCATTATTTAATAAGTAAATTTGAAGGTGATGAAAGAAGTTATCTTTTATACCCATCCAAATCAGAAGTCTGTAAAAGTCTTGTAACTTTTACTGAATTGTTTCAAAAGTTCTTGCAAATTGCAGTTTTTAAAAGATAACGTTTTGGGGCTGGGGATTCAGCTCAGTGGCACAGTGCCTGCCTGGTAAGCGCAAGGTCGTGAGTTCGATTCCCGGTACCGGGAAAAAAAAAATGATAACGTTTCATGCTGGAGATTTAGCTCAGCGACACAGCACCTGCCTGGCAAGTGCAAAGTCGTGAGTTCGATTCCCGGTACCAACAAAAAACAAAAAAACAAACAAAAAAAAAGGTAAGGTTTCCATCTTACTTGGTTTTTGGCTTCTTTCTTCAGAATGGGTTTTAGACTCCCGAAAGTATTATAACTGTGTGGCCACGCTTTAGCAGTGTGTGTTTGAGTTCTACCTAAGGGAAAGATTCGACAGATGTGCAGTGGTCACAGTTACTTCTTGTTGTGACTATGGTTATTGCTAAACCAGTCGCTAAACCCTTGTAGCAAAAGCCTCCAGCAATGGCCACTATACCCCTCCTCACATGCTGAGCCTGTCCTGTTGCTTCTCCACCACCACTGTTGAAAAGCCAAAGTGTGACAGAAATCAGAGCAGAAAGAGAAAGGTGACAGGGATTCTTATTTTGGTTATTTTTGCAAAACTCATATATGTTGGCAAAGAGGCGCCTTCAAGTCCAGCCGGGGCAGGGAGCAAGACAGAGGAGTCCTGAGGTTAAGCTTCATCTCCTTCACAAGAAATCCAGCTTGACTAGGACTTACTTGCATTTTCAAAGTTGTACTAACTTTACATTTTTCCCTTTTCTATTTATTTCCGTGAAAAAAATCTTATTGCATGGAAAATCTTGCTTGGGTTTTACTGAGATTGTATTAAAATTATAGGAAATTTGGGGTTTTTCATCCCGGCAGTATTGTATCTTCTCCTGAAGACTAAGTTCCATCTGCCAATCTTTCAAGGCCTGTTTCATTACCTTCCGCAAAGTTTTGCATTTCTCATGATACAAGTTTGATACTTACTCTCTAAGCTACCTGCCTGTCTATTGATGTTGAATCATATCATTTAAATGATCTTTGCCAGTAATCTATGTAGGAGATTATATTATCTGAAGTAAAAAGGATTTTGTTTCTGATTTTCCCATATTTAACACCTGTGATTTTCTTGTCTTACTTTGTTAAAATAAGGCCCCAAGTACAGTGCCAACATTTCCAGCAGATATCTTGATCTCCTAAAAGGAATCGCTCTATATCCCTGTGTTTCTAAGAGGCTTCTTTATAGAGTGAGTTTTGTATTTGTTTGGGATAGATAGTGAATTAGAATAAATTGTTAATTTCACATGAATTGGGATAAGCAAATATTTTCTGTGTCTATTATTGTGATTTACATAAATAATTTTTTCTAATATTTCCTATCTTTTTATTCCTTTTTTAGCAAAGGTAGATTATTCTTTTAATACATTGTTGGAATAAATGTGATGATATATTATTGAATATGTTTGTGTCTATTTTTACAAATGAGACTGAGCCAGTTTTGTTTTGTTTTGTTTTGTTTTCATGTGTTATTATATTTTGGCATTAGAATGAAACAACATCTTCAGTATACCACATGGCTTTTCTCATTTTTCTCAACTCTAGGAGAGTTTATGTAATACATGAATTATTTTTCATTCAAATATTTTCAAGGACAAATCTGCAAAGCTGTCTATGCTACACATCATTTTTATAAATAAATCTCTATCTATAATTTTCCTTCTATATTTACAGATCTACTTGGGTTTCCTATTTCATAAGTCAATTATGGTAACACATTTCCCTGAAAAATCATATGTTGCATCTGTATTTACAACATAATCAATACTCACTTGTAATTTTCAGCTCTTTCATAGCTTTGTTCCTTTTGTAATTCAAATATTTGTTTGTATCATACCTCATCTTTTGTTAAGTAAACTTGCCGAGGATTTATTTTATTGGTCCTTTTTTACCAAATCTTTTGGTTCTTTTAATTAAATTTACCTTTTTCTGTTGCGTGTCTTTTTGTTTATTCAGTTATTGAGCCATAGGGGTAGGGGCATGTTCAGAAACTTGGTCCTTCTTTGCCTAGCTTCTTAAATAAATACCTTTGTTTATTAACATTTGACCTTTCTTATTGACTAACAAATGTACTTGAAGCTATACTTTCTCCTCTGGCATTTCTTTGGCCTTCACTCACTGGCTTTCTACATAATACATTTTTTGTAGTTCATTTCTACCTTACAAAAGAAGTCAAACTTTTTAAGCAATATATAAACCACGCAAGCCATAAAAAGAAAAGCTGATAAATTTGACAACCTCAATATTAAATGAGTCAAAAGTTAAAGTCAAAATGAAAAAATAGACATGAAAAAACAATTCCTTCCCATACAAGTACATTTTAATATTCTTAATATATTAACTAATCCATTAACAATTTCTACAAATCAATACAAATAATCCAGTATAATAGGAGGCAATGAATATTAAAAGAATTTCATAAAACATGTGCAGTAAATAGAGAAGAAATATATTGCCTGTCACAAATAGTAAGTTACATGAAAATAAAACCTATGGGATAAATCTGCTCACCAATAGACTAGCAAAGGGGAAATCCTAATAAGGAGTTGGAGTCTCAAAGTCTATACAAAAAAAACTCAACAG
Organism: Chinchilla lanigera; assembly: GCF_000276665.1. Lineage (NCBI taxonomy): Eukaryota > Metazoa > Chordata > Mammalia > Rodentia > Chinchillidae > Chinchilla > Chinchilla lanigera. The sequence continues at coordinate 17,061,965 of NW_004955416.1, read as the reverse complement.
CCATTCACATAAAAACTCTCAGTACACTAGGGCTGGAAGAGAATTTCTTTATCTGATAAAAGGTATCAATAAAAGGACCAATAGCTAGCATCATAGTTCATGAAGGAATAGTGATTATTTGTACTCTAAGATTAAAAATAAGAAAAAAGGACAGATTATGTCTAGTCAACATTATATGGGATACACTAGGCATTACTTTAAGAAAAATAAAAAGCACGAAAACAAAAAGTAAGTTAAAATGACTTTATTTGTAGATGACATAACGGTTTACATTCAAAATCTCAAGGAATATACCCACTTTGTAAAAATAAATAAATTTAGTAGGATCACTGAATGTACGGTAATATACAAAAAGCAATTCCACTTGTACATTTTAACTGCAAAAATTGAAATGTGATTATTAAAATTCCAATTATAAATACAGCAAATTATATTAAATAATTAGTAAAAAAATGTACAAGATCTGTGTATTAGACAATTTTTAAATTACAATAATTCAATAAAAATTAAAGAATGTGGTACATCATGCTCATGTATTAGAAGATCATTTTATTAAAATATCAGTGCTCCCTAAACTGATCTATAAATTTCATCCCCAGTCAAAATTCTTGGAGCTTATTTTTTTAGATACTGACAAGCTTACTTTTAAGTTTAAGTGTGAATACAAAAGACTTGGAATATCTAAAGCAACCCTGTGACAAAGCAATATTGAAATATTTACACTACCTAACTTCAAGATTTACTAGAAAGCATAAGTAATCAAGGTAGTGTGGTACAAGTGAAGGATGAATGTATAGATCAATGGTCCAAACAGTACAGAAATTAAACTTACATAATAAAAGCTTAATTGATTTAGACATATATACTAAAGTAATTCATTGGAGAAAGGATTTTTTTTCAATCACATGTACAATCACATGCACACACAAAAAAAACCTTCAATCCATACCTCACCAATGCAACAGACTAGAAAGGGCAGAAATAGACCACATTTTACAGCAATTTGATTTTTAACAACAGCTTTGAATTCATCAGGAAAAGAAACATCTTTTTAATAAAAGTTATAGGAATAGCTGTTATCCATATAGAAAACAAAACAGATCTTAACCCCTGCCTCACACTGTATACAAAATTTCATTCAAGATTGATCATAGGCACAAATACATAAGATAAAATCATTAAATTTGGGAGAAAATTATAAAAAACTTGAAGATAAGCAGAAATTCTCTTAGTCACTGTCTTGGTTACTTTTCTCTCACTGCTGGGACAAAATATCTAATGCCCAAAATTAAGGAAGGAAAGGTTTATTTTGCTTACAGTTTGTGGAGGTTTCAATCCATACTTGGCAGATCATAAGGCAGAGTGGCACATGGTAAAGGCTGCATCTCAGGGCAGCAGCACACAGCTCAGCAGCAAGCACACACCAGGGCGGAATGGGGGAGGAATGTCCCCAAGCAGTTTCTTCCTCTCCCTTACATATGCAAACTATCCACCCCAGGGTGGGTGTAGCTTTCACACCCACAATCATTCAACTCTAATAACCTGCCACATGTCCGCATGAGGCATTGGGGGGACACACAGACATAAACCATAACAGTCACAAAAAATAAACTGGCATAAAAATACCAAGTTGGACTTTATATAAAAGTTAAAACTTTGTTATTATGAGACACCACTTGGGAAATGCTTAGACAAGCTATGTATTAGGAGAAAATATTCCCAAATTATATATTTTACTAAAGAACTTTGTCTTGAAGATAGAGAATCTCTTCAACAAACAGTAATAAAAAGACAGACAACTCATTAAAAATGAACAAAGTATTTGAAGTGATCCTTTGCAAAATAAGTATGACTAAAAAGGCAGATGAGAAAGTTATTAGGTATCAAAAACCTATAAATGAAAACTAAACAAGACATCTCTACATATTTACTAGAAACATATAATTAAAAGTGGCCAACCATACCAAACACCAGTAGGATGGCAGAATAAATGGAACTCTTGCATAATATTATAGGAAATATAAAATGGCACATCTTTGGAAAAAGGTCTGTTAGATTCTCATAAACATATACCTACATTATGAGCCAGGAATTCTGGTACTATGTATTTACATAAGACATATATAAATACATGAGTACAGCAAGACTCATATAGTATTAGTCATAGACCTTTATTTATACTAAACCCAAGCTGGAAGTAGATGAAATATCCATCAGCAAGAGAATGATGAAGCACATGTAGACACATTCACGCACTGGAGTAATATTGGTCAAGAATCCCAAATGTATTATTCTAAGTGACAGAAATCTTACACAAAAGTCCACATGGGGAGATTTCATTTTTATAACATGAAATTGAAGGACCGGCAAACTGGTGTAAAAAGTAACTAAAGTTGCTACCGTGGTATGGACCGGAAAGTTAGCACATCTGGAGGCTAAGTGCAGCAATCTACTGGCAAGGGAACTTGCTGAAGCACTGGCTATGTTCAGTATCTTTATAGGAATCTGAGTTACACAAGAACATAAATTTGTCAAAACTCATACACTTTCAAGGTTTGAGCATTTTGTTGCAGGTAAATTTGATTTTGAAGGAAAAAACTGCCATAAACAAAATTGTGAAGGGGAGATCATGACATGAATGCTGAAATATTTATGAGAGGGCATGCTGATAATGCACTTGATGTTGAAATGAACCAGAATAAGATTGATCAATAGATGGACAAAAGGACAGAGAAGACAAAAATCTGATAAAATAAATATAAAAATGTTAAAGGTAGAGGAATGAAGGATGTGTATTATAGGTGTTCTTCCAAAGTTGAAGGTTTTGAGGCTGGGGTTTAGCTCAGCAGCAGAGCGCCTGCCTGGTAAGTGCAAGGTCATGAGTTCGATTCCTGGTACTGGAAGAAAAACAAAAAAAAGAAAAAAGAAAAAAAAAGTTGAAGGTCTTTAAACTTTGCTGTATGTTTAAAATTTTTCATAAAATACTAGAAAGAGTAAGTACCCAATTCATTAAACTTCCTAAGCTGGAATCTTGGAGAAGCCCTAGTTCTATATCAACCTCTCCCAACAAATGAAGATTTACAGTCCCTCTCCCCTAAAAAGCTTTTAAAAATTCAAGTATAACCCTTTCCTTTAATGACTCAGAATACAATGGTTTCTTCCTAATGCTTGAGCATTCATTTATCCCTCAAATTCATAAGTGTAGTAGAGGAAAGCTGAGAAACAAACGTACTTGGAATTTGACAAATGTCTTTCTGTCAACAATGAAGAAGAAGCTAGACCTTGAGATATTATATACTGTGACAGAACCAGTCAATTATAGTTTTCAGACGTAATAACCTGTAGTCAGTTTTTAAAAAATCAGATGTACATGGAGAGTTGGAATTTACCTGTAATCCATCTAGTAATGCTCCCTGGCTGAACATTCCGCTTCAGGGAGATAAAAGTTTTTCTAAAATGATTCTCTGTGGTATGGGATCTAGAGATGCTGACAGGAGGGCTGCAGGTGGAAATTAGAGTTAGAAGAGAAATACAGTGCTGAAAGAGCCCATATGATATGGGTCACTGAAATGTTGATTTCAAAGCTTCTCTAACTCAATGTTTGGTTGGCGTTGCTTTGGACTCCATGTGCCCCCAATTCTCCTGTTCAGGTCCAGCGTTGGACACATGGCTTACTTGGTTAAAGAGAGCCCAGTAAATGTACAATTAAACAGTGCTTCTCTAGGTGTGTTGGCTTGTCTTTCATATTAAGAAAGTATCAAATCAGCTGGGTGTGGTGGCTCATGCCTGTAATCCCAGCACTTGGGAGACAGAAGGAGGAGGAGCATTGCAAGTTCAAGACTGGCCTGGGCTACAAAGTGAGTTCAAGGCCAGCCTTAACTGCGTAGTGAGACCCTGTCTCAAAAAGACAAAAAAAATCGGAAGAAAAAAAAGGAACTTACCAAATCAGAAAAAAGTATTCTTGAACAAGCACTGTGCCAGT
>NW_004955416.1:17037462-17057883 GCF_000276665.1 Chinchilla lanigera | reverse complement strand
AAAAAAAAAAAAAAAAAGGAACTTACCAAATCAGAAAAAAGTATTCTTGAACAAGCACTGTGCCAGTTTTCTTATTTCAAATACAATCATGGGAGTCACAATCATGATATGAGGGATTTCCATTTATTGGATTCCCTACTGTATGGGACATGCTGTGTCACATTCTGTGCCTGTCTACCTATAAACTTCAAAACAGACCATAAATGCCAGTGTCAAGTACTGAGAAACTTGGGCTTGGTGTGAATTAGCACTTCCCATCATCCAGCTGGTAAAAAAAGTTGTGGGGTTAGTATTTGAATCACATCTTTCTTTATCCAAAATCCAAATTCTTCCCATTTCATTCTCTCTATGGATTCTGTACTATTCCAGCTATTTGTGAACCCATCTGAAGACTAGTGACTCAGGTGGTGGTCTTACTGTTTAAAATAGTACTTTCAGCCAAGTAATTCACAGTTACAGTAATGAAAGACACCTCAGGCCAATCTTATGCCCAGGAAGCCAACCAATGATAGGGCCTCCCGGGGATGCAAGCTAGAACTCAGCTCTCTCAACCTAGAAAATGCATCTTTGCCCTTGAGGGCCAAGAAAATTGCTGATGAAAGAGTTTCCTGGGGATAGTATCATGTCCTTGAAAACACCCTTTTTCCCTTGTCAAGACTCCTGCCAAGTCAAGTGAACATTCTAAGCAGACAGAGACTAGACTGTATGGTTAAGTGTTTTCTGAAGGACTCTGGGGACTGGACACAGAGCGTTGTCTGTAAGAGCTCGCTGCCTGCCAGTTCACCGAGTCAGCCATTCCTTGGAATGCATGTCATACAATGGAGCAAAAGGAAGAAATGATGTTGCTTCTATATAGTTTAATCTGTAGCATCCGCTTCCTGCTGCAGCCTCGACAGCTGCTGAGAAATCCATCTAACCAGCTGCCACTAAACCTGCTGGGTAACACTGATGGCTAATGTCATAGATTCGGCCCAGTAGTGTTGTTGAGCTATACACACCTCTCATGGAATTCAGCCCAGTGAAACTATTAACCTTTCATGCCCCAGTGGGAGTTTTGCCAAGAAGTTCTTTTAGACCCATATGTGCTTCTTGTGTGCCCTCCCTTACAGGTAAGCTTCATTTCAACCTGTGCTTCCCTGTTAGCCCTTGTTAGTTAGCTTAAACCTAGTCTCTCACAAAAGCTATCGCCTAGTATTCTCTTCAGCCTCTTGGAAACCTAGTTCACTTCCCCAGCACATCGGGGCTCTGGATTGGACCCTGAGTATGATAGGCACATTCCAGGAGATTCACACCAGTGCAGTGAATCACTCCATGAGGCAGCCCATCTCACACAGTCTGCAGTTCTGTGGCTTAAATATACAGTGAGATGCAGGCCAATCTCACAGTCTTCTGTCAGGGCTGGATATCACCCCCATGTCAGTCAGTCATTAATGTGAAGATTTCCCAAGTCATCAATCTAACTTGACTGAACTAACTAAATTTTCGGAGTTTTCTTTCAGCATTAAAATTCTGCAACATTAGAAGATTTTTATTTCACTTGGAAATAAGGATCTTTAGAAATGAATTCCTATCAATTATTTTAACTAATAAAATAAAAAAATTGTATACTTTTCCAACAAGTTTCATCTGGCACAGAATTGGACAAGAAAGATGGTGGCAGGCAATTCATCCATGGGACAAATCACTGCTCACTGAGCACTGCTCCATACTATGCACTGGGACAGATGACTCACTTGTTTAATTTTATTTAAACTTCAGATCAGGTCCTCAAGGCTGATATTATTTGCATTTCACAGAATGGATAATTAAATCTCAAAGAATTTAACTTGCCTCATTAATCTGTGGAAGACCCCAAGTTCCAAACTTCCTTGTGTTCTTTCCAATGTACTGTAAAGCTGTAAGCTTTAGATCTTCAACTTTTGGAAACTGAAAGCTTCTTGAAGTGTTTCGTTTTCATGACTTACATAAGATAGGTGATTATAGAAGAAAAAAACTGTTATGGCAAGGTTCATTAACTGAGGACAATTTTGTGTCTTAGGGGACATTTGGCAGCATCGGGAAATACTTTTGGATGTCACTACTGCAAAGGTGCTACTGGCATCTAGCGAGTAGAGACCAGGAATTAGGAATTCTCCTAAAACTTCTACAATAACAATGTCTCTTCCAAAGGATATAGCAGTGTATGACCTCAAATGTTAAGAATGCCAAAGTCGAGAAACCCTAGAATTTAGTATAGAATGATAAGACATCAGGAAGGGGAAGGTAGGAAAACATATGAATAAATACATTTACTATAGCATGAGAAATGTTTTCTTTCTTTTTGATGCTACTTCTTATTAAAGCCCAAAGAAAACCATGAATCAAAGTTTGAGAACAATCATACATCATTGGTGTTGTGAAGCATACGTAACCTAAACCAGCCATTTTGAATTTCAGGTCCTACAACCCAGCCTTTTTTTGGAAGGGAAGAGCGGCAGGATGTCAAAGCTGAAGTCCGCCAGGGTTTTCTCTCCCGGCAGGCTTTGCGGCCTGAACGTTAACAAGGAGGGGTGACCATCAAGGTGAATACTGACTGCCAGAGTTGCAGGCAGGCACACGCAGTAGTATTCTAAACGTTTGCAGTTGGTGTTGTGATCAATAAAACATAAATTTGCTTGAAAATACTGCTGGATATATTGGCGGTATTTGTCTTTTTAATCAACAAATGAAAGGACTGAATTGCTGTTACGGGGAATGGTAAGGGAGATCGGTGGCTATTGGCCTAAAGCCTTTCATAGACTTGTATAATCAAGGTAGGAGCCTAAGATTTTGCTGGACTTACAGTGGAAACTACCAGTAGCTTTGACAAATCATTAGTTCCGTCAATTCTGTGAGAGAATGTACAGAGTTCATTTTAGTTGGTGGAACAGTTTTTCTGATTAATTCTGGTACTAATTAGACTTTGGCATGATAACCAGGTCTGGCCATTCTCAATGGCTGGCCGTCCAGATTCCAAGAAGAATCCAGTCTCCATCCACTGGGCTCAGTCTCTAATCTCAATCAACAAGTGTAACATTTTTTCCCATAAAGCCCCTCCTGCTTGTTTCCTGGCAGAAGCCTTCATTTCCTTGGAATAAATGCCCCTGCCTCTCATGTGCATGCACCAGAGAACGTAGCTTTCAGATAAAAGAAAAAGAAAGCAAGTAGATTTGAGAATAATACCCTTCAGAGTAAACCTAATCTGGTTGTTTTATAAACCACCTGTAACTTAATGACCCCATTGAAAGTGCTTTTGTAAAATGCGATAATTATTGCCAACATGTAAGTGGCTTGGAAACTCACTACCCACCTTGTGTGCTTTGACACTCAGAACACTGCTCAGAGTGAGCATCTGCCTGGTGCCTGAATGTGGACACATGTATGTGTCCCTTACTACCATGGGGTCCTTGTGGAACAGTGCACAGCTCCTGTCTGCAGTCAGCTGGACCTGGATCAAATCCTCAATCAAATCCTGAGTCAGATGTGCTGTATGATCTTCAACCTCCTTAATGGCTCTAAGCCTTAATTTCTCTCCATTATAAAATGGGGCAAATGGGCCAACTTGCAGGTTTTTATGACCATATAGAGAAGCGTATGTGTTTAAATCAGTGTACTCCAGTCCCATAGCATTCAGGGATCACCCTTTCCATTAATACATAGAAAAACTCCCAGAGTTCACTTGCCACACTGGTAGGGAGCCATGGTCGTCAGTTCTTGGGTTCCTGGCACCAAAGGAGCCACTGATATTTCACTGCCACTTCTTACACCATATTCTTATTTCTCCACCTTTGGTGGCCTCTTGCTGGGTGACTTCCCAGTCATCGTGGCCCATGGCTCAAGCCTGTGGGTACTGTCCTCGCACTGTCCCAGTCTGCCATACTACAACAACCCCTTCTCCTTCATCCCTAAAGCTCTGCTGGCCCACAGCTCTGCACACCCAGCTGGGTTTACCAAAGGTGGATGCACGGCTTCTCAGGCTTTGTACTGTTGACATCTGGGACTGAAGAATTGTTGTTGCAGAGCTCTCATGTAAAACGTAGAAAATCTGGCAGCACCCAGGCCTCTACCCATAAATCCAGTAGCACCCACAGCTCTCATCATGAGAACCACAGAAGTTTCCAGACTGTACCACATGTCCTGTGTGGGGCAAAACCACATCTCCACTTTCCCTTGAGGACCACTGCTGTGGAGATGAGTCTATGACATAAAGAAAAAATATAAGTAAACAGCACAGACCTTCTTCTCGCCCCCAAGCCCCTGAATGGCTCTGTGCTCTCATTTCCATTGTTCTTTTGTAAGCCCCATGACCCACCACACGGCCCTCTGGCCTGCTGCTTTATTCTGCACAGTAATCTAACTCTTTCTAACCCCAGCCCACTCTTACCTCATCAAGCGTGTATTTCATGACAACCAACATCAACAAAGGGCTTTCCTAAAAGTATGAGGCTTTCTTTCACCTTAAAGGAATCTTTGCATAATTGGGAGCAGCACTTTGAATCTTCTCTGGTTTACAAATAGTGCCTATCACCACCACCAGCAATGTGAAGCACCAAGATCCATGGTCAGCACACAGGAGATACTCCATAGATGGTGGCTGCCATCCCTGTGACTATTGTGACTGTCCCTAACAGCAATGATGCATGTCCACTACATTTCTCAGTATCCTACTGGATGCTCTTAGAGGAGAAACCGTTCTTCTTGGCTCTGGAGTTGGTCTGCAACAGTTAATAGAAAACACACCTCCTCCTTCCATCTCTATACCATGGAGAATCACAGGGAAGAATAGCTTTCAGTAACACAAATGCCTTCTGCTTAATACAGAAATTCACACACTCACACATACTCAGTGATTCCTGTCAAGGATGGGGAGAAAGGAGAGAGGGATGGGGTGAGGAGATTGTGTGTAAAAGAAGAACTGGGGACAGAGAGCCAGGCATGGGGGAATTGGAGTGTAGGGAGGTTACATCAGGGGGCACACACTCACAGTTATAGAAGGAAAAGGGGTTAGACTCCACTGTACCTTAAAAGAAGGTCTTTTCCCCCTTTTGTCCAATCTCAGTGAAGCCAGCCAAGTCCAGAAGGCTGTTGTTATAGTTTGGTTTTAAGACCTCATTGTTCTTGCGTTATAGTTTCCAGTTTCACGGTTTAAGTGTCTCCCTTTGCCAATAACATTTCCCCTGACACTTATGTCCTTCTCCATCTGACTTCTATTGATCACTTCATCCCAGTCCTTAAGTTGAAAAAGCCACAGTAGCTGTGGCTTCCATCCTGGACAGCGACCTCAATATTAGTCATGTCTAAGCATGGCCCAGATGGATCAAAGTTGAGCTTCAGACCCGGCTCTTTGTCACAAGGACCTTTGACATTACACCTGCCTGGTCACAGATCATAAAATGCCAGAGCTTGGAAGGGTAAAATAAGCATCAAATTCTATTTACTCTTTGACAGGTGAGGGATGAGGATCAAGAGCAGATTAAAGATGTGCCTGATGCCATCCAGACAGTGAGAGAGAGGACTTTAACTCTAGGCTCTTTATTCCAGAACTGTTCTTGGGAGGGAATTTGGCTGTGTATTCTAAGGGACCCAGATAGTGTTTGGGATCTTCAAGGCCTTGAACAGGCTGGAAGTCACTCCATCATGTTACCAATTCCAGCCAAGGCTCCTTTGGCCAACACAACTGCTAGAACCAAGGCACTTTCGGAAGATAGCAGAGTAGCTATTTGCTAAGTGCCAGGATGCTACCTTACCTTACACCAAAGATGTACTTGTGGATATTGTACATATTTCATTATTGTGTATTGTATGTACTTTGGATACAAATCTCCTTCTGGTAATTTTGCACCCTGGTGACACCTGTGGTGGAGAAGAAATCCACAGCCAGCTCAGACAAGGACTTGTCTTCTTCTTTTTAAATGAAATCTAATTTTCTCATTTACTTCTGTTATAATTCCTGGGAAACATTAATGCCTCTTCATTTCTGATTGGTCTTTAATTGATACTGGCTTTTAACACTTTGGCTTTATGGTTTTCTACTCTCTTTCCCTAAAAATAAGCAGCTTGTGATCTATCAGGACACATTTAAATGCCCGAGAAGGGAGGCTGGTGGAGGAAGCTGTTATTAGGTGACTGCTTTTTAAACATAACACTGAGCAAATCCCTAGGTAAGCTGAACACTCATTATGTTATAAAAATAATTGCCTTTTAATTGGCCTGTATGGTAACTGGATTCTTTCCTTTCTGTATCAGGTTTCCTTGAGGGGCCTGTAGAATAAAGAAACAATCTATAGAGTCAGCTCAGGAATCCAGATTTGACACTGTACCATTTACTTGCTTCATCATTTAAAGTGATCACTTAGCTTCTCTATATCTCAGTATCTGCATCTATCAGTGCAATTGCCTAGACAGGCATGTGATCATCTAGCCATCCTCCCTCTTTCTTCTTGTCTTTTCTTTCTCAAGAATATCTGGCCACACTAGTGGAGCTAAGGCTAGTTTAAAGGCAAAAGGCTTCTAGCCCCACTTCTGCTCATCCCTAGTTAAAGCTTATTGGCACTACCATGTGACTCATTGCTGGCCTTCAGGGTCAGTCACTGCCTCCCCTAGCATGTCCCCTTCTCCCTGAGTGGGTTCTGTATGCCTCCTCCCACATCAAGGCCAAAGCATCTGCTAAACCCCACACAAGAGAGACAGCTTCAAGGTGCCAGCTTTTGCACATGCAGTGGTGATCGCTCAGAGCATCTTCTCCTGTTGCCATTCTGCAACCTCTTTGGTGATTTTATGACAGGTTCGGCAGTGGCACCACCTTTACCATGTGAAACTTGCTCCAACCAATGCTCTTTCACGGCAGACTTGGCTCCTTCCTCTTAGGCTGATGGACAGGGTCTGGTCATTCAGCTCTAGAAACCTCTAATGAGATTATATATGGACACACTTGCCTTTTCAGTTAGTTGGTGAGCTCTTCAAGGAGAAGGACCTTGACTTACTCAGTATACATCCTTACCCTCCAGAGGGTAAGTGCTCAGTAAAATTTGGTTGAGTAAATAAATGAACAAATGAATAAATGAATGAATAAATGGGTGTTACATGGAGATGAGTGACTAGCCGGGTGCACTAGGATGACTAGCCTCCTTCCCCAAATCACGTCCACCCAAGACCAGTGAATGTGATCTTTTTTAGAACTAGGGTCTTTACAGAAGCAATTAAGCTAAAATAAGATCATGTGGATTAGAGTCACCCATAATTAAGTGGCTGAGTCCTTACAAAAAGAGGAAAATCTGAATATAGACACACACAGAGGAAGATGGCCATGGGAACACAGAGGTGGGGGTCAGAGTTCTACCATCATAAGCTAAGGAATGGCAAGGATTACCAACAACCACCAGAGACTAAACCATGAAAGAAAAGATTCTTCCATGGAGTCTTCAAAGGAAGGGTAGCCCTCCTGACACTTGGACTTCAGACTTTATCTTCAAAACCTGGGAGATAAAAAGTCTGTTGTTTTAAGCCACCAAACTTCTTATAGTTTGTTATGAGTCCTAAGAAACTGTACACAGGAAAAGGATATGTTGCTGCACTGTTGAGCACAAGATAATCTCCAATAGTTTCTCTTGATGGAGGAGATTCCTCTCCACATCTTCTCTTTAACATCCTTCCTCTCTCACATTGCTTTGTCAATTTTTCCTCCTTGTTAATAACTCACAACACCTTGTCATATCCTGCGCACCACTCATCCCTTCCTACTCTCTCCTTAATCCCCAGTCTCTCAACAAATATTTACAGAGCAGATATGTGTTGGTTTCTTCAAAAGGCCATATAGACACTGTGATGGCTAATCATGACTGTCAACTTGATTGACCCCTAGGGTATTAATAAAGCACATTTATGGGTTTGTCTGTGCTGATCATGGGGTCGTGAAGTTGAGAACTATGTCTGGCACCTGGGCCCTTCCTCTGGCCCCTCTGCCCCTGTTGTTTGCTTTCCAGATACCAGGATGTGAGCAACTTTCCTCCACCACACCCTACTGCCATGATGTTTCTGCCTGGAGCCAAACAACCATGGAGCAACCCTTCTGAAACCATGAGCCATAACAGAGGTATCAGATACTTTGTTCCAGCAATGGAAATGATGATCAATAGAGTCAAATAAGTTGACCTTCCCTGGGAAGTTTCTTATTTAGAGAAAACATCGTTTCATGAAATTCTCAAGAAAGCCTTTGAGGTATTTCAAATTGCCCCACTTCAAAATTGAGAAACCTAAAACTCATGTGAGTCAATTAACTTGCTTAGGCCACACAGACAGTAAAAAGCATGGCTGGTATCCAAAGCCAGGTCTGCCTAACTGTATCCTGCCTAGACTTTGCTCCCATGCTAGGTGAGAAAAAGCCATTGAGATGGGAGGAGGTTCACAAACAAGTCTCCTATTCCAATTTCCTCCATCTCTGTCAAAGATTAAGAGACAGCACAGGCTTCAGGAAATATCTCCTTGAGTCACATCATGGATTTCCCATGGATCATCTTGGACATGTTCCTTAGTTTCCTTATATCCTATGTTTCTTATCTGGGTGATGACTACCTCCTGGGAATGTCGTGAAAATTATGAGTTGGTGCACACAAAGGTCTTCTTATGGAACATAGGCTTCAATAACTGGCAACTGTATCACTATGCCACTTGTCCTGTTCCATCATCCATACAAATTTTCTTCAACACCCTCTATGCCTGTCCCAGTGATTCTTCTAACAGTTCGTCATATGCTCCATCCTGAGAACACTCAGCATTTTTAGTTTCATCTAACACCCAACACCAGACAGAGAGTAGTTTGAACTATGTGACATTGACTATATAAAATTTTTCTGACCTGCAAAACTGAGACTTTCATAATTATGATCTCATAGATGCCAATTCTTTCTGTCTTAAGATGAAGAGATAAAGGTTATTCTAAAATAATTTAATATGGCTACAGAAGTGTACATCTTTTGCTGCTTCCCTGAGAAGGAAGAACTTGGAGCCCAAGAAACATCCCTTAAAGAGGAAAAGGGCCAGATCCCACCTCTGTAACTGAGGCTTTAAGATCAGTGATGATGATGGACCCCTCTCTGCACTTCTGTGGGCAGCAGATTTCAGATGAGATGTGGTCCAGAACACAGTAGTTAGTACTCTGCCCTCTAAGGAAAGAAGAGGATCATTTAAAATTGTAAGAGAGAGACCCTTCTCTCAGAGCACCCAAGCTGTTCTCTTTGGCTTTCTTAAAGGCACCTTTCTTGAGTGACTGAGGGGAGGTGGGCAGGGCTGCATTCTCAAGCTCCTAACTTGCTCCTTTGAAGCCCTGCTCAGATCTACTTCTCCTCAGAGAAAGCCTGCCTGCCTCCCTTCCCTGTGTTAGCACCTCATTAGCACCCTGCCAGCAAGAAAATCTATTTAAATAGCTCCTGCTGACATAGAAACATTCTTCCTTTCCACCTAGGATTCTCTTTCAGTCCCTTTCTAATGGCCCAGCTGCATGGGGACCTGCCCACCTCACTTTATGATGTCTGGCCTCTGCCCTACCTGAGCCCTGCATGGTCCACTGTCTCCTACATCTGCCACTCCTTGGGGAAGCAGGCATGCAGCTCTCCCAGGATCAGTCTATATGTGATCCTAGCATTTGCACTTTCTTTCTTGACTTTGACCTTATCATAGATGCAGAAGGACACCTCTTCTTGTGTGTGCTCCTGAAGGGCTCCAGTGATGGTCATCCCATCAGCAAAACCACTCCCATCACTTTAACTAACTAGATTTTTGAGGATCACAGGAATGTGATAAATATGGTCACAGAGACATCATTGTCCACCAACATTTGACTTTCTTGGCTCTGTACTTCCAAATGTCTTCAACAAAAACCTTTTAACCACCGTATAGAAGAAATGATTCTGGGTGCATTCTGCTCTGTTTCTTTTGCCATGGAAAATAGTAGGAGGTAGAGTTGGATGGGAATGATAAATGTTTGTCCAGATAGGGAATATCTGCAATGATGAGTCTTGCAAGCATTGACTCTAATCAAAAGAATGAAGCTCTACCAAGGAAAGCTAGAAGTTTGGGCATATTTGTACATCTGCTGGAGTTTCACCAAAAGGAAAGGGTACAGCTGGAGTAAAAGTGCTTGCTGAAACACTCCCCATTCTGATCCTATTTGGCCTTTCTCAGCAGTGTTGAGCTGTGGTGGACCTTTGGAACTTACCCATCCATAGGTTTTTCTAAGTGAAATGCCAGTTCTCCTTCAAGGTTCAGGCATAGTATGGCATGATACCTATCCTCCCATAGCTGAGAATACCAGAGAGAGTAAGTAACAGGGATGGATCTTCCATGGATGAATGTGGCATAAAAAAACAAGCCAACACAATTAGGACCTTTTTTGCCCAATTATGCCATACAGAAGGACGCAGTCTATATAAAGAGCAAGCATGATGAAGAAAGTAAGGGGATACACCTGGATACAGATGAGCCAAATTCATGAGCAACCAGAATGAGGAGCAACCAGAGAAGACCAGAGGAAGAAAAGAACAGATGCCCAGAGAGGAAGAGAGGTGCATCGAGAAAGGAGAAGAGAAAAGAAAAAGAGAGAGTGGAAGGGATGGGAAGAGAAGAGGAACCTGTCAGCAGTGCTATGGAAAAGGAAATGGAAAACAAAGGAGTAAGGGAAAGACACACACCCACAAAGGGAACAAGAACCTGAATCTCCTATGTATGCTGATTCCTCAGCCCTCTACCATGCACTCTGTCAAGTCCCCCTTTCTGAAGTCACTTGAACAGCCACAAGTCCTTGCAACCAGAAGGCACCAGCTAAAGCAGACTGCTGTAAGAAAACGCATCATTCCTCTATGCTGACATGGAAATGGGGAATTCAGAAAGGCATCAGGTCTCTGGGAAGGTCATCCAAAATCTTCAGGGTCAATTGTGCTTCAGGAGGAAGACCTTTCCAGGCCCTAGGAAAGAAATATGCATGCATAGACTGTGTCCTACAACACTCTTGGCAGTGTCTGGGGCAGCACCCATAGTGAAACACATAAATAATTCTTCAGTGAAACATGAATATTCACACTAAATGGATAGCCTCATGTCAGGCAAGGTCAGGTTCTTTAACCAAATGAGTTCAGATCAGGTCAGGTTTTGCTGCCAATTAAGTTATGAAAAGTTTCCATTTTCTGGGCCCTTTGAATTTTGAAATTGCAGATAAGCAACTGTGGGCCTGTTCTATTTGCCAGGAAACTATCAAAATTGCTGTATGTGACTTCCTTTAAAGCAAAAACAAGGAAGCCTCCTTGGTGCCTGCTTATGATGCCAACACAGGAAGCAGCCAGAGGGCCTTGGGGGTGGCCAACACCCCAACCCAGAGAGCACTGGGCTGTTATAGGGCCTGCCTACCCATGTGCACTCATCCACCTTACACCTCCTACTGAGCATGGATGCTTCACACAAGACAGCAAATCCAGCCCCTGGAAAGCTGGTCAGATCACCAGCCCTGTGCCAGAGGACCTCATTAGCTCTGCATCCTGTGGGAACCTGGGCCCTCCTGGAGCTGCCTCGACCTCCTTGACTTCCAAGGCAATTGCTTCATCAGGTTAACTCACCCGCGTGCTTTTCCTAAGAGGTTA
The DNA here is from genome assembly GCF_000276665.1 of Chinchilla lanigera. Taxonomy (NCBI): domain Eukaryota; kingdom Metazoa; phylum Chordata; class Mammalia; order Rodentia; family Chinchillidae; genus Chinchilla; species Chinchilla lanigera. Next base: position 17,046,238 of record NW_004955416.1, on the reverse strand, counting down.
GGGCCTCACTGGGTATATAGTCCTTCCTTAGCTAGCCCTGTCCTGAACTTCAGGAGAGAAGATAGAGATCTGTTCCAATAGGGGAGTGATGTTTGAGCTAGCCAGGTCTGCAGATTCACCTCAAGTGACCAAACTTTACTGAGCAGTTCTACTTGTGCAGCCCTGGCCTGGACAGTTCAGGGAGGCCAGAGAAATGAGACAGTTGTCTTCCTGAAGAAGGGGAAGGAAAGCAATATAACATCTCAAGGCTTGCTAATGGCTAGATGATCACATATCCACTAGCACGTGACACTCAAGACACTCAGAGCAGCTAAGTGAGCTCACCTGATGTCACTGAGGCGGTGCAGGGGGACCTGGCCAGGGGAAGGGCTCTCCCTTTGGGAGATCAGACCTGTGCAGGTGGAAGCACAACATCAAAACCAAAAGCCAGAAATACCTCAGTATTCAAATGTCCCCACTATTAAAACCAGAAGCCATAAGACTCCCACAAGAAAACGCATAGCAAAGTTCTTTGACATTGGTCTCGGCGATGATTTTTTCTTTTTGGAGGACACTAAAAACACAGAGTGCAAAAATAAAAATAAATAGGACTATGTTAAACAGAAAAGCTTCTACATAATAAAGGAAACAGTTAACAAAATAAAAAGGCAGCCTATGGATTGGGAGAAAATATTTGTGAACCCCATATCTCTGAAGGAATTAATATTGCAAATATATAAGAACTTCATACAACTCAATTTAACAAAAACCCTTATTAAAAGATTGGACTGAGGACATGGCTGTGCAGTAAAGCATTTGCCCAAAAAGTGTGAGGTGCTGGATTTAATCCCAGGCATGATAAAAAACAAAACAAAAAAAAAGGAGCAAAGGATCTGAACAGACATTTCCTTAAGGACATTTAAATGGCCAATTGGTACCTGAAAAGCCATCGACATCACTAATTACCATGGAAATACAAATTAAAATCCCAATAAAATATCACCTCACATGTTTATGTTTGTGTTGTCAGAGAAAAGAGATAGCAAGTGTTGGAAGTGAAGAAAAAGAAGCCCTTGCACACTGTTGGCCGGGATGCAAATGGGTACAACCATTAAGAACAGTGGCTTTGAGGAAATGACACCAGGAGGCACTAGAGGCAGCACAGTGGCCCAGAGCCCAGTTGGCCAGTGGAGCCTCAACAAGCCAGAGCAGAGAAGTCCAAAAGCAACATGGAAGTAGGCAGCTGGATGGAGTGTAATCAACTCAGCCATACAGCAGAGCCAGTGAATTCATCAGGCCAGGGTCCCAGCAGCCTGGAAGTGCCATGTTTCTTGGGCTCTCCAGTAGGGCCCTGGCTGGAAGGATGCTGTGGATGGTGAGCAGACGTGACAAAGTCCACAGTATGCTGGGTTGCACAGAGCCAGGGGCAGCTGCCTGCTTGCTGGCTCATAGCACTTGGTCCTAGGAAAGTTTAGCATGGGAAGCAGCAGGCAGCCCTCTGTCCCAGGGAAGGAAGCAAGCCTCTATCCAGAGAAAGAGGCAGGTCTCTGTCCCTGAGCTTCCACCCAGTTGGCCAGAGTCTGAGGCTCAGACTCTTCCCAGAAACCCTGTCAAGCAGCCAGATATTACTACCTCACGAGAGTTTCAGGAGGCTTCACCAAGCAGCACAGATATGGAAGAAACACAGCAGCTCGAGCCACAGAGAAGAGAGCAGCTTGCAGAGACTGGGCAAGGTGCCAGCACTGCCCCCAAAGCAGCACAATGGGCAGAGCCTTGGCTGAACAGGTTCTCACCCTCCCGCACCTTGCCCAGGTACCCTGATTTCTATACCATTTATTTTATCGAGAATGTTTATAAAGTTTAGGAATTTGGAAGAAAACAAAAGTGAATTATGACCCCTCCTGTGTGATTGGTACACTGATACTCTGCACACCCCATTTAATTGTCCCATTAACCCTGACAATAGTCATTATCTTCATTTCACAAGTAAAACCCCTGTAGCCAAAGACTCTGAGACTGCCCAGATGTGGAGAAGGCCTGCGTCACTCTCACTGAATGGAGACACCCAAGCTCAGGGTCCTCTCCACAACATCACGAATCTTACATGTGCTGATGGGATTGAAAACCAAATACAAGATCCACCAAAGGAGGTACATCCATATGGGAGAATATTATCAGCCATAAAAAGTAATGAAGTACTCACACTTGCTACATGAACAGATGAACCTTAGAAACATTAAGTGAATGAAGTCGTTCACACAGCAACACATTCCAAGTGATTCCATTTGTACAAGGAGATGGAAATCTATAGAGAGAGGTAGATCAGAGTGGGGTAGCCAGGGACTGAGGTGTGGAAGTGGAGAATGATTTCCAGTAGGCACAGAGCCTGTTTCAGATAGTACTGAGTTTACCCATCACTGTGAACATATTTAACGCTCTGAAACTGTGTACTTTGAAATATTTAAATGGCAAATGTTAAGTGTATTTTACCACCAAAAAAAAAAAAACCCAAATAAAATTATAACCCATGTTTGCCTCACTTGCCAGTTGGTGAGACTTATCCCCATGGCAGAGGGGAGAAGTAATTCCAGGTGGCCAACAACTGTTCTGGATTCTGAGATCCCCTATTCGTGCTCAGATTTCTCCTCCAGACATCGAACATCCCAGTCCTAGTGAATGGAAAGTGCTAAAAAAAAGTATCTGTCCTTCTACAACCCATCTGCTCTTCATCTATTCATTCAGATGTATAGAGTGCGCATGCATCTTATTTGAATTCATAAGAACAGATGCATGAGTGAAAATACGGTTGCACACAGGAGAAATTTCATCCATGCACACTCATTACTATAGTAAGAACAGCCAAACTTCTCAGTGGCCACTGTGTGCTAGACTTGCTGAGAGATCCTTTTAACTATAAATATTTTACAGTGTTCAGCAAGAATGATATTACTGTTCTCAGTTTGCTGAAGGGGAAATGAGACTTTCAAGGGTTAAATGGTTGGTCTGAAACTCTAGAGTTAGTAAGTAGTTGAGCAGGGATTCACTCTTTTGCCAACTCCCAAGTCCATGAATAACTGGGAGAACTTTGAAACAGAAAAAAATCTTAGATTATAGAATATCAATAAGTCACTACCTTCTTGTTTTTTCCAAATACATTAATTAAAAGGCGAGTAGGCTGTTTCCTGACAGAATTCATGCCTATGAAATACTATACTGTGTATATGAGATGTGATTGAAAACTGTGATCAATGTTTAAATCTTAAAATTTGATTCCAGTAAAAGACACATTGACACTAATATCCCTCAAAATACTGTACCTTACACTGAGTACTCTGATCTCATCATTCTGGCCATATTTGGAGCAGTTCTAGAAGTCCTCTTTTGTGAATGTCTTTAGTTATGCTGTTGTGGCTGCCTTGATGTTTTGAATCAGATATTGAACTTCTATAATTATTTTGACTTTAGAGAAAAGTCAGAAGTCACATGGTCCCCAACTTGATGAATAAGTTAGGTGGGAACACATAATAGTGTTGATAAGAGCCTGCCTTTCCACTGAATGGCATTTCACAGCATTCACTGTAGCTTTTTTTTTTTTTAATCACATCTTGTAAAGACACAAAAAAAGGATGTCCAGAACCGCTTCAGAAAACAGCAAACATGATGGGATAAGTGTGTTTGAAGTGGGAAAAGGGGAATATTTTAAGGAAGATTAATGTAAATGTGTCTCTTACTGCAATTTTTAAAATTTAAACATTTACCATGTATTGTGATGACATCTTATAAATAGTATAGTCAGATTTTTGTCTGGAACTGGAGCTGATTAATAGCATAAATGTTCACTATTGCAAAAGAGATTATTTACACAGAAAAATGACTTTAGTATCATTACAGCATGGAAAGTCAACAATGCAAAATCAGTGGACTAGATTAGGAGGTTTGATGACGTGTAGTTTCATCTCTGGTTTCATCAAGAAACGGAGCTGGACCTATCTTTGCACACACCCCTATCATGTCGTGAGCAATGGAAATGCCATTCCACTAATTTCTATATTGGGCTGTGTGTTTGGGGGTCATTTTACATTGACTGGGCACTTGCAGATGAATTTCTCCAGGTGAGGCAGTTTGAATGGACAAAGCAGTCTTGGGAGCAGGGGTGGTCACCAGCCTGAGGTGACCAAGGGTCACTATTGATGAACAGCTCTCAAGGGACAGTGACCTGATAAAGTATAGCTCCGCAGTCCAGGAGGAATCGTAGCCATCCAAATGGAGATTGGAGGAGACATTGGCTTTGTGTCGGAATGGCTCCCAAAGGCCAGGCCCCCAACAGGTTCTTCTTGTGTCTCTCCTCCTCTTCCTTCCTCCCATGTGCTCTTGGAGGTTGAAGGATATCAGACAGAAGTGCCTACACTCCCTCTCTACTTTTGCTTCAATCTACTGTTACATTGTGCCAAATCACCTAATAATTTTCCATTTTGATCCTCAGGATCTTAGGTTGGAAGTTTAAATTTTCTCCTCAGCTACCATTTGGGCCAATTCTTTTCAAAGTTAGAAAGATGCCTCCAGTTCAACGGTTGCCAAAGCAGTGTACAAAATGATTCATCTGGTGGGCTCAAACTTGGGATCCTCCTGCCTTACAGCCTCCCAGAGTGCTGGGATTATAGGCATGTGCCACCTTGCCTGGCTGCTTGTATATTTCAGAGAAATTTATGTCCTTGGTGATTGCAAAAGGTCAAAATAGCAAAATATGGAAAATAAATGAAAAATAAAAGCTACTCAAGGCACTTTCTGCTGTCATTTATTTTATACATATTGCATAAGAAGACACTTTTCACAGCAGAAATAAAGTACCATAACTCCTGACACAACCTGAGTAATTATTTAGCTACCTAAAAAGTGCCCCTAGTCCAATGGAACAAATAGGCTCCACTGGTCCCATGATCTATAATAGGAGAGTGCTAGGGTAAGGCAGAAATTTTTGCAAAATGCCTGATTTACAGGTTTTGCTTTGTTTTTCTGTGAAGGATGTCACTTTAATGTGCAGCCAACCTCAAGGTTTGTGGCTGTGGATGTATGTAAACCTGGGTGCAGCATTAGTGAGACAGAAGTCTCCCTGATTGGAAGACAGGTCTAAGGTTCATGGGATAATGTGCACCTTTATATACTTGGAGCCAGTGGCTCAGAATGTCCTGGCAGTGCACAGCAGGGCCGAGTGCTCCACGTGAACACAGCATTAGTGCCTCACTGGATGACTTCCCCCTTCACCTCCATCTTCACCCACATCACAGTAAGACCTGCAGCCCTCTCCTCTAGGAGAGAAGAGCACAATTTTCTTAGTGTACAAGCCATTTCATTCCCAGCTGTGGGATTAAATTTATTCTTTTCTGAAGGGTTGTAGGGAGCATAAATCATTAAAGTTTATATGTTTTTGTTGCTGTGGCAACTGTGTAGCTAATTGAATTCCAACGTGTCTTTTTTTATTTTAAAGCCATGATAAAGAACCAGAGCACTTAACTGGTGGGAGTCAGAACAGGCAGAAGAGGCAGGAGGCGGCAAAATTAATATGGCATCCTTCAACTGGCTCCTACCGTCTCTGAACAATCCTGTCATTCTGAGAGGCCAACCAACAACGGTGGGGCCAGTCAGAAATGTTCTCTAAAATGAAAAGTTAATGAATGCCTGGGTGCATTTCCTTGCAGAAAGGAAATCTTGTGGCCCACAGCTCTGCTACCCTCGTCTCCCAACCTGCTTAGGTTACTCTTTCTGCCAAGGGGGAGGAAGCTTTATCTTTCCACACTAAAGGATCACTAGCAGCTAGAAAACTTCTGTAAAATAAAAGTTTCCTGGATGGATGGATGGATGGATGGATGGATGGATGGATGGATGGATGGATGAGAAAAGATAACCAGAAGCAGTGAAAGAAGAATTTGGTATCTGTTAAATGACTATCAAATGATGCCAGGCATAACTTCATGAACACAAAGCAACCCTAATAAGCAGGTGCAATTGTTCCTTTTTCATAGATGAGGAAACTTCAGACTGAGATTTAGAGAACTTGTCTAATGAATCTCCAATTAACTGTTAAAACTGTAAAACTCCAAAGCCCATACATATTCTACTCTCCTCAAGTCAGCATAAAGAGATGGCTGGGTGATAAGTTGGGGGGTGTGGATGGATAGATGGATTGATAGATGATTTCTCATTCCTGCTGCCTCAAAATTCTTTCATTATGAATGCAATTTAATAATTTAGAGGGAAAACATCTTTGTGTTGCCCAAGAAAAGTTGAATCTTTCAACATATAAACTCATTTCTTCCTAAATGAGAGGAAAATTTTCCTTTACTACATCTAATGGCATTTCTATCCCACTTGTTGTATTCTGTTCTTAAAATACATCAGTTGACCTGAGTTAACTTTGATTTCCATACTTATTCTCCTATTTCTACTGCATAACATTCCTTTTCCTTGTACACAGTGATTTCCTCAATTCCTCTTTTGTGTCAGTAATTTTTACACTTTTCACTATTATTCGTTTTTCACTATTACTCATTTGTCCTGACAGGACACTCTTTCTGATTATCAGTTTACTTCCCTCACTCCTGGGCATCACTTTTTATCTCTTTTAATCTGATATTTACCATCTGATTAGAAAGCTCATTTGACCAAATTCCTATTATTATTCATAATGATAAGTCCTATATCAGTGATGGTGAAGATTTTAGAGATGAGTGCCCCAAATCCAAAGCCCACTTATTGCTCACAAAGTGCCAACACTGCAATTAAACCTGAATATGGAGGCTTTAGCTTAAAAAAAAACTCATACCTTAACATCTATTTGTCTTAAAAGAAGAACAACATGTATGCCATAGGTTTGCAACCACTCTCGTATATGTTCTAAAAGCCCCAGCTCTCTTGGAAAATTTCCTTCTACTTTTTTTCTCTTCTAGACTTGGTTCTCTCTTTTGAAGTCTGTTCATTTTGCCTATAAACATACCCATCATTCACCCCATTATTAATTCATTTTTATTTTATAATATTGATATTATATTGTTTATTATAGATAAGGCCCTATGGTTGACTAGTAGCTTTATAAGAAGAGGTGGAGAGACCCACTTTAGCAAGCTGGCTGTTGTCTCAATATATGATATCTTCCACCTCTTTGGGATTCTGCAGACTGCCCACCAATGAGAAGGATCTCACCAAATGCAGCCACCTTATCTTGAATTTCCCAGCCTACAGAACTATAAAATGACTAAATCCTTCATTATTTATAAATTGCTTAGTCTGAGATACTTGGTGATAGTAACAGAAAACAAGGTAAGACAAATATATTCAGAATTGGACAACTAGCTCCAGATCTTGTATTGATTCTCATCCAGAGTAGGTAAAATCTCCTTGACATTTTGTCCAATTTAACTAAAACTTTTATTCTCTGCAAGGGTTTGTGGGTTGGATGTATGTGCCACCAATTTTTCTGAAGTCTGAGAAATCTGAGAAGGAAATGCACTGCCCAGTGGGGACTAGGGTTGAAGACTTTGCTGGGTGCAAATGTTCCTTGATGGACTTTATGGCTGACATCCCAGCCATGAGCTGGACTTACTCAAAATGTTCTTGGATCTGTCCCCAGACAGACTGGAGCCATGGGACCAAGAGAATGCTAAGGAACTTTCTTGTCTTTGATGATTGCCTCGCAAAGCAAACAGGTCCTTTTACACCCAAGGATTTGCCCTTGGCTTTCTTGTGGCTCCTCAGGGCCCTCCACTCCTCTGCACATCTCCCTGTTTGTTCAGTTGACATTTGTCCTCCAGCATCACTTCAAGCAGCAGAGAGGAAGAGTGAAAATCATACCTACTCCACCAGAGTGTTTATTGTTATAGCTACCACTTTTTGAAGATTACAGCATGAGGTTAAATTGTTTCAGTTTTAGATTCTCTTCTTAGAGGGAGATTTTATGCCTGTGTTTAATTACACCATTTTTATACAGAAATCATCTCTTGTTTTATGACTTTTGGTAAACCAACTTTTGGTTATGATTTAGTTTATGAGGAGCATAATGCTCTCAGGTTTCGAAGGGCTGTAGACCTAGTTGTGAAACCAGCTCCATCCCTTGTGACAGCAGTTTTTGAGAGCGGCCAGTGCTGACACTATCCAAACACATCTTTATTATCATTATGGGTGGGGGGGTGCTACTGTATCTATCTCATGGATTGAAGCCAAGGTTGCTGTGACATCTTTCTGTGGAAAATGACAAGGTGCAGCTAGATCACATATTCACAGGACAGCTCCCCACAACCAACAATTATCTAGCCTAAGATGTCAATATTGCCAACGTTGAGAAATTCTGCTTTCATAGCTGATGGATTTGGGGAATTCTTTTACTCTTTCTGAACTTTAGTGACTTTGTCTTTAAAATCAGCATGATAACACCTGTCTATGACAGATATTAAATTGTGTGGCTTTAATGTTAATAATAAGCAAAAATATACTCTTCCTTTTAATCATCAGCATTCTTGTAAGTTGTACAACTGCAACTTCTTGAACAGATGTATAAGTGTAAGCAATTAATGCACCTATTCTGATCTTAAATTATTGCAGACAAAGTTAATTTCATTTTGGGAGCAGCACTGTCTTTTGCTGACTCCTGCTTTTTCAACTGTTTTTATTTGTCGTTTGTTTTTGCATTACTTTGCTGTCTTCTTCTTCTCCTCCTCCTCCTTTTTCTCCCCTCCTCCTCCTTTCTTCTCCTTCTCCTTCTCCTTCTCCTTCTCCTTCTCCTTCTCCTTCTCCTTCTCCTTCTCCT
>NW_004955416.1:16946748-17037112 GCF_000276665.1 Chinchilla lanigera | reverse complement strand
CTCCTCCTTCTTCTCCTTCTCCTTCTCCTTTTCCTTCCCTTTTTCCCTTTCTAAATGTATGTTTGGTCCTTTATAGGAACAGCAGCAATCTTTTGCCTTTTTTCTTAATTGTAAGCATGGATTTTGCCCGCTTCTTTTTACCTAAATGTCTCATGTTGCACTCATCCTCCAAACTCAGGGTTTCAAGTTGCAGTACCTTGGCTAGAGGGCTTTATCTGGCGGTTGGATCCCATTATTAGGAGCCCTAATAATGATTCTGACCTTGAGGTTCTGAAATGAATGCCTAAATGCTTTACCTTGTCTCATCGGTACAGAGTGGCTATAGTTCAAATATTTCCAGGGTTGGATGCCTGCTCTCCATTCAGAGAAAATGACAGAAGACTTAATTTCCACGTTTGTGCTATGGCCAGTAAACTGGGTGGTGTCACATACTATGTACAAGTCACGGATTTTTACAGAGCATCTATCTCTGAACCTTGAATATATCTCATGAGTGAAATGGTAGTCCTGACCTTGGATTGCTTTGCATTTCAGGTTCATCTAACCACCCCTGACTCACCTCCAAGAGCAGGCTTTCAAGAAACTATCATGTACACGTTGATGTGCAAATGAATATGTGTCTATAAGTCCTTGTAAGTTTTTAAAAGCTGCAAAACATTATGAAAACAGTGTGGACCCACATTCATATTTCAATTCTGCCATTTACTAGCTGGGTGGCATTAGGCCAAATAATTAATCCCAGTAAGACTCAGTGTTCTCATTTGTAAAAGGAGAGCAATATAGTTTACCTAAGCAACCAGCAGATGAACCTAAAATTGTAGCTTCCATCCCACTCTGTCTCTTTCTATCACTCAGAGGAATTTTTAATTTTATAAAACATATTCTATTATTGAAGCTCTGGGAACTTTTATTATTCCTAGATCTATTAGTGACTGCCAGTGTGGATAGACACAAATAGCCATGACCACATTGGAAAAAAACTGGGGAGAGATGGATTGAATTTGGTCAATGCTTGGAAGCATACAGAAGCTGAATTTTCTTTCATTGCTTGATGTAATGAATCTTAAAAGAGCTTGGCCTTGGGAGACATAAATCAACAGTGCAATGTCAGTGCTGTCTTTGGCCTACTAGTCCCCATCTCAGACAAAGCCTCCCAGAGGGTATCCAAGCCTAAGCAGGAGGTGTTTCATTCTTAGTAAGAGGAGTGGACCATGGAAACTACTTTCAAGAGATGAGGAAGATAATAATGATGACAAGATCATGAAGATGATGATGATGATGATGAGGAGGAGGAGGAGGAGGAGGATAACAATAGCATTAGTGATGATGGTGGTAGTGGTGATAAATTATTCCTACCATTTATCTAGGCTTATTCATTGCAAGGCCCTGCACAGAACACTTTGGGCATGTCTTCACATGACCGCGCACTATATCACTAGATTACGGATGTAACTGTCCACCTTTTGCATGTGAAAAAAAATGAGATTCAGAGAAATTAAATCACTTGCATCAGGTCCCAAGTAAGACATTGAGAGAATAATAGCTATTTTCTTTTCCAGTTTTTTGGGGAGCAAAGTGGTGTGAAGAAATAAGTTTGTCTTTAATCGCTCTTCACAAGATGTACCAAGTAGAAACACATTTTGCTTTGGAGTCAGACTGACATAGGCTTGAATTTGTCGCTGTCTCATACTCGTTTGCATCCTTTGGAAAGGAAAGAAATGAGACCTCCTCTCCAAGTCTAAACTTTCCCATCTAGAAAAGCGAAGATCCATTACTAACAACGGGTGCCGAGCATGACTCAGTGTGGGTTTATTGCAGTGCCTGCCTGGTGCACAAAATGTGCTTAGTAAATTTTTGTTTTGTTTTCAGGAACCTGGATGAGAGATGAGAGCAGAGAAAGCTCAGGGTCTGGCCTTATCAGCTGTGTTACAGCTGTACTGCCAGAGATTGGACAGATCAAGCTGACTGAGATTGAAACTGAGAGGAGTCTTACCAGTGGCTAATGACACTGAGAAATAACACAAACACCATGATGGAAAGTGAACTTGTCTCTGGAAAAATACAAAGTTCCAATGAGAGACACTCAGCCATGAACCCATACGCAATCACCATTGCTCTCAGAAAGGTTTTCTGATCTATCATTTCTGGATGCAAGACTGTACATTTGTAAGTGAGAATAAACACTGTCATAACTCTCCTCATGGCTTTTGACTAACCTTTGACTTTCCTGATGTACCATAAAGCATTTTTGGATCTTTCAGAATAACACTGTCACGTTTACTCTTCTGATTATTCTCCCATGATGGAAACTTAAACCTGATGATAGCATTGCCTATGGTTGGTGAATCCAAGTCCCTCTTATTGTGTAAACCTAAGTTCCACTCAATAGTTGTACAAAAGTGGCAATTTGGTTCAAGGAAGAAGGATAATGATACAATAGTCATCATCTAGGTAGGAATGGGCATCTATTCCTTACCCTTCCAGACCTCTTTTACATGGCCAATTACCATTTTGATTCTGAGTCAGACTTTGCCATGTATTTTCACTTATTTAGAGTCATGAAGAATGTCTCTCATAGGTGACCATATCTCTAAAATATAAACATGAAGCCCAAAAGATAGCATTAAAGCTTTTCCAGTATGGAGGTGTCAGGGCCCTATCTTCACCCTCACAGATACAACCAAGGCCTCAGACCTCAGTTTATCCCAAATAAGACAGAGTCCCTGATGAGCATGCCATCAATAAATACCAGAGCACATGCCATGAAATTCCAATCACAAGAATTTATAATGTAAAGTCAAATATTATATAGTGAGAAATAAATAAACAGAAATTGTCAGTCAAACTCCTGGCAGCTCAGAGGCAGTAAATGAACTAACTCCATAAATCATATTTATGATCAGTCCCATTGTTCATAACTCTGCCAATGGAACGTTCCATTATGTAGCAGAAGACAGGGGCTTCTTGTGTCTCACAGAGATGCGGAATGAGCAGGTCCAATGTACCCATATGGCAACAATTTAAAGGCATCAGGCCGGAATTGAGACATCGTCTTGCTCTCTCTAGGTCAAGGTGTGCAGAAGGGCTCAGAAGGAATGTTCTGGCTTCCCACCAGGAGTGAAATTCAAGAAAGAGCCAAGGTTCCCAGTGAAATCTGATAAGGTGTGTCTCAAAACCTTGGTACTTATCATAAACAGTTCAAGGCCCAATGAGTGAGAACTTGGCTCTGTTTAGGAGCATTCTTCTGCTCTATGGTGAATACAAATTCTCTCCTGCTTTCTCTCCCTCAACATAAGCTTCTGTTCACCATGGGATACAGAATATGGAGCAAGGATGGAGCAGGTTGGAGGGGAAAACTCTAAACACTTTATTTCTCCAAGCTCTAGCACATTGTTCCACATCCATCCTAACAGTGCTCCTGAATTAACTACATGAATGAATGAATGAATGGATGGATGGATGAATACTCTAAAAGAGAAATGTCATGAGGGAATGCAGTTTGAGAGAACTGAAAACACTTTTTAAAGCTAAACTTTCCATTGTAGTCTTGGGTAGGAGCTAGAGAGTGAAGATTAAGACCATCTATATTAAACCCAACTGCTGGGTTCAAATCATTACTCTATCTCAATTTACTGAGTAGAACTTAGCAGGCTTCTAAACCTCTGAAGCATTATTAATTAGCACACTCATACAATGGTAGTATTATTACTACCTGACCTCATTAGAAGAATTAACTCATGCATGTAGGGTTCATAGCAGAAAGCTTGGCAAACAACAACGTTTAACTTAAGTATCCATACTCATTATCATGTCCTGACACCTGCTCCCTCCTGTGGCCTCTGTCTTTATATCTTAGTGTTTGTCAGGTAAGACCACTTGAGCTTGAATTACAGGGATGTGTGAATGTTCTCAAAATTCTGAGGAGCAAAGGGCTATGTCCAAGACCATCCCAGAGACCGGCTGAGCTAGTCCAAAGGCTGTGCTTTCTCCTGAATCCTGTGACATGGAAAGAGTATGCATTCAGAAGATGGCCCACTGCTGCCAGCTCTCATTGGCTACTAAGCTTTCCCTGGCAAGACTGAGACTTCTACATAGCTTTGCAAAGATGCTGCCTCTCCCCACTTAACTGCTTTAAAGTCGTTCCCTGGCTCTTGCAGCTTAATAGCAAATGGCAAGCAGGGCAATAATTAGACCCTCTGCTGTGTACTATACTGTGATTTGAATAATTCAGAATACTAGGGATGGGGGAGGCTAAAATAAAACTTCTCCCAAGAGAATATCCAGTTAACCTTGAGCATATGAACAAGAGCAAAGAGCAGGACATGGCCCTGGGAAAAGGACTCTGCTGTGCTTTGATATATTAAGGAAGCATGTCCTGAGAGGACTAAGGGCTGTTTCCAAGAACCCATGTCTGTACCTGTTTGAGGTCCACATCAAGAATGATCCCCATGCTGGTCATCAACTTTCAGATTGATTTGCATCTCCATCCTGTGTCTCATGATCTCATGGGTACCTTCCTGGCACTTTCATAGCCCCCAGGTTAAGTCTTAGGAATGGGCCCTTGCCATTTCTAAGTTATACCCCTTAGATCACTGCTTCTTTGGGTCACCAGACTAATTTGATGTTTTGAGATCACGTTGTCATCATAAGATAATTTTACCAACCGTAGCTTCCAGCATTGAAAGACACTTTCATTTGAGAGATTGTCTCTGCTTCTGTTTACTCGACAAACACGACTACAGGCAAACATTAAATACAATTACCAATCCAGGACTTCTCAGGGTTAGTTCTTAGTCTTTGGATTGTGATTTCAAAATAGATGACAAACAGTGAGTCCTGGGGCATGGTGGCCTTCTAAAGTGACCATGCAACCCCCATAAGTGTCCTTGATCTTTATATGGAGCAGAAAGGATTCTTTGGGAAGACCGAGTTGAGGATACAAGGTATGCAGCTTCTCGTGGCACTTCTGTCATGTGCCATCATGATACTAGGTGTGGAAAGGCCAAGCCTTTCCATGCCTGCAGAAGGCCTTCAAATTCTGACCTTGAAAAGCATGTGGCTTTGCCTGCAAGCCGCCCGGTTCTGCCCTAGGTGATGTCACAAGCAGCCACTCTTGCAAAAGCAGTCAAATCCTGTCGAGAAGAGATGTTCCTTTTTTTAAAATCTGAGTAGTTCCAGGCACGAGCTTCAAGGGGCAACTAAATGGTAGCCTTGGGCTGTATGAATGACCCAACCATTTGAGAATGAGTCATCCAATGGGCAGTTTCACAGGTGTCCATTAAATGTGCACTGTGTACTTATCACTATTCAGAGAAATATCCTTTTCCTAGACAAACTTACCCACGTTCTACTTACCCCTCAAAAGGAGCTGTGTCCTGTTGGCATGCCCAGGTTAGAAAGGGCTCTCTTCATGCCTTGTGATTTATATGACGAGGTGACAAGAGCTAGATGAAAGGCATGGTGTGACAACTCAGAAACAAAAATTTCTATCCCTTAGGTATACCAGAATCTTTCATAAGCTTTGAAATGGTATTTGGGTTTCTTCCACTCAGATCAGAAGGAATTAACTTATATTAATATACAGCTTATGTTTATTATGATTAGTATATAAGTATATTATTATGTATGTTATGTACATATGATTAGTATTTATGATGTGTATACTAATCATACAGCTTTCAGTATATGAAGACAGATATTCTAAGAATGAAGACATTTTGATATATGGAGATGAGGAAGGTCTTTCTTTTGCAAGTTGAAATATGGTGTGGAACCTGATTTTTAGGAGTGATCTTTGAAGAGAGATGTACTTAAAGAAAAATAGAAAGTTTACCATGAAGTATACCCAAGAAGCTGGCCTAGAAAGATCTGGAGAATTACAGGGTTCTTATAGTTCTTTGATTCCTCTTTGAGTACTGTGTGATACTATGTAGTAATCAATGAAAACTAAACTGTTCTCAACAGGGGCAAGAGCTCCCCAAAAAATCCAGTGAGTATTTGGCACTGTTTAGAGATATGTTGGATCATCGTACTCTGGGAAGGGGGAAAACTGCTAATATAACTAAGAAAAATGCATTCATCAAAATATTGCATTATGTAGAGGACGATTACCCTCCAAAATAAATTATCTCATCAAAAATGTGCATAGTACCATTATGGAGAAACCCTGTCTTCCAACTTTCTGCCTCTCTGTTGAACTCTTACAAGTGAAAATACTTTCTGTTCTTTCCCTGCCTCTCCCCTATTCTCTTTTCTTCAATCTTATCAATAGTTTTAAAAGAAATTGAGGAAATAAGTCTTCAAATATTATTAAAGGAAGCACATTGTATGAAGAAGAAAGAGTGAGATAGGGAGGGATATTCAAAAGAAGGGAGGGAATGAGATTTAAAGCAAGTATGCTAAGGAACTGAAAAATCTTTGGAGTCAAAGGATACCCAGAGGAACATATCTCCCCAGCTTGGGAATGCTCTTCAATGACTACAATATATATGTGATAACAGGGCATCATCATGACCTACAGCTGGAGGTATTTGATTCATTTCCTGGACCTTTCCCCAAATGATATATGTATGGACTTTTTGAAACACTCATCACAACCCAACATTCAACTTATGGACTGTCTTAAAAATCACACAAGCTCCTTTTACTCTCAGCAAAGCACAGTTCCAGTTCTCAAGATGACATTAGATCCCATGATCTTTCCACACATTTGGAACACACGCTACCTGATTTCAATCTACCTTTAAATTTGACACACACTCCCCTATCATGCAATAAATCCAAATTAACCAAGGACATTGTTGTTTTATACTTTATTTGAGAAGAGACCCTACATAAACTATGTCAGGAGGATACAGATCTACACACAATTTCATCAGTCAATAAATGGAGTCATTAACATAACAGTGATGATATGATACTATGAGAAAGACAGACATATGACCAAGGAATATTTATAACTCTCCCATATGATTATATTTATATCAGAGATGGATATATACATATATACATGTACATGTGCATATACATACATATGTCCATACATACACACACATATATACATATATATGTATAAAATGTTTCTAAACAAAAACCAAGAAAAGAGTTTGCTTTCTTATAGTAATTAACCATTTGAAGGTGATGAGTGGTTGGTTTTCATTAGTGTCGTGATGTTAAATCTCTGCCCCCACATTGAACTGCAACACCCATAGATTCTGATGAAGACACGTGTTTGCCCTGGGATGGAAGTGTGAGCCTGAAGAATGGGCTGATGGTGCGGGGCTGAGAGTGGAGGGCATGCACAATGAGAGAAATGACCTTTGGTGACACGACTAAATCATCCTTTTGTATTAAACATAAATTATTAATACAGTTTAAAAAAATAATTTTCTGTTTTCTTTTGAGGTTGAGAAGGAAGGAAGGGTGGAATGGGCAGTAGAGGGAGGGTGGGCACTTGCCTTTTTAACACATCCTAATATCGACTGAGAACACACCCCCTCTACCCTGGGGCCATCTTACCAATTTACAAATTTTTTTCTCTTTGTTTCTTTTTTCTTTACTTTTTTTTTTTTGCATAAAGGATGCCTTTTAAGAATTTTACTTAGACAATGAACGTCTTCTCTATGCAAATGCTCTTACATTAAACTAGACTGATTCCCCAAGACTTGCCATGATGTATATAAATGTAGTATAGCCAATGGAATAAGTTTTCATAAAATAAACAAATGGATGAAAATATACTTCAAGGAAAAGAAACTATTAGTTAAACCAGTTTTACTAAAACCACAGTTATCTATGTTAACAACTTTAGGATTTAAATCATGGGAAACAAATCATGATAAGCACTGTCTAGTGGCCTGGGGAAAAACCAAACAAGGATCCTGAAGGAATATTTCTACTATAGAATAGAACACAAGAATAATCAATTGAGTTTAAATAAATGACATAAATTCTACTTAAACACACTTCAACTCAGCTTCTGTCACAGTCTTCACTAATTAATGATGACTTGGCAATATAATATCCATTGTTAATGCCACACTGCATAATTTTTAATTTTTCTCAAACTTTATGAGTAGATTAGGTTGGCCCTGGAGCAAGTGTGCGCACACACACAGCACATGGCCTATGTGCCAAATGCACCACTGTTCAGCAGCTTCCATAAGCCAGGTAACCCTTCAGATAGCTAAAATATTTATACAGACACTGGGAAATGCACACAAACCTGTGGGATCAGACACGATAGAATCACTTTACAGATATTTAGTAGAGAAAGCTTAGGGGGAGGGGTGGAAATCAGTTACAACAGCACCCGAACTTCATTTGCAAAATTCCTCTCTGAGAACGCAATATCCTACTTATGCACTGAAGTAGGTACCAGCTGATTTTCCAGATATTGAAAGTTTGCTGCACAACATCAGCCAAAATATAAAGGGACATGTAATGTCCAGTAGGAAACAAATAAGTGTATATCATTTACACGGCAATAAATCCTTCATTTTCCCTTGAAATAAGATATGTAAAGTAGCACTTAGTTTAATACAAGTTTTGTTCTGCTTTAGACCTAGCTGTAAAAAGCCATTCATGCAAAAAATTACCTCCAGTTTGAGCTGGATGTTTAAAGGACACTTCTCCTGAAAACAAGTCCCTTACGCTTAGGAAAGGGAGAAAAATACCACTCAAGACAGCCAGTCCTGGCTGAGAGTGGAAAATACAAGACTTTGGTGTTTGTAGGGCATTTGCCTTAAGAACCCAGAAGTAGCACTGAGCTCACCTCTGAAGAGGCAGAGGGCTCGAAGTACCCTTGAAGATTTTAGGAATTTTCCAGAAAAGTACTGAGAACCTTTATAGAGTTTGATCCTCTGGCATATTCCCTCCTGAGACTGCTACTGGTATCACTTGTACATCTAAAGATGCTCGCTCTGCATTTCTGTCCTCAGACTACCTCTCCATTGGCCAGTAGATCACTTGTTTCAGCAACAGGGAATTTTCAACTCCTTCTTCTCTGTTCTATAGGAGAAAAAATCTCTGCTATCACTGCTAGTCTTTGCTGTTTATGTCCTTTCTAAACTAGGATTGTTCCTCAATTTAAATATAAAGAAGCTGCCATATTCTAAAAGGCCTCAGTAGAGAAACTTAAACCCTACTCACCCCAGTGTTTATAAGAATAATCCAGATAGACTCATGTCATGGCCCTTTCTTCATGTCAAGTGTGAATAGTGGAATGGGTTTATTTGTCTTGCCATCCTTAAAAGAAATCTTTATGTTCTTCCACCACTATCTGTTAAAAAATTATGATAATTAGCAATGAAGGGAAAGCAGAAGTGAGAGAGTGGTTAGTGTGGAGCACTGAGCCTTGGATGACTCAGACAAAGTGGAGTTTATCTAATATCTGTGAAGTAGGAGACAGTCTTTAAGATGAAATCTGCAGTGGATATCTTGCCTTACCAGCACAGGACCCATCCTGACATGAGTGATAAGGATGCTGCCAGCTAGTCAAGAAAAGATAGCGCTGCCTTAGAATGACATGTGTGTATTATTCTGCTATGTGAAAACTGGCCAATCACAAAGGAAAGTTGACACTACGTGCTTCTGCTACCCTCATTGTCTCAATGTACACCGTTACTCTGGCTGGAAGACCTACTTTCTGAGGACCTATTTGCATTCTTACTGTGATTATTTAAGGCAAAAATAACTGCTGACCAACAGAAAAATATGGTAAATGTTGAAATGCAAAGCAGTGGTCTGCTTTGAGTGTCCAAAATGCCTAATAATGGCTAGGGCCATCTCTATCTTCTAAGTTCTTTGATCTCACTCAACCACTGTGTAATATTGCCTCCATATGCACACCTAGTCAAACAGAGACTTGTATATTGTGGAGAATATGCAGAAATTTTAAAACAGAGAGTGATTGCCAATAAAGAGTCCACTACTGAGGAGTTTATAAGTCAGGGAGTCTTATAAAGGTTTTTTTAGGGGTTTCCTGTTCCAAAGTGTGCCCTCCACTAATATCTCAGCATCTTCCCAGCACTCTGAGCCAGGAGACCTGAGTAGGTTATTCCAACCCTAGTATTTGTCAGCAGGTCAAGAAAATGACAGAAACAGCTAAGTCAGACTTGGGAAAATAACAAAAGCTATTGCAGGTTTGGGAATGAATAAAAGATGCAACTTTTATTACCTGAACTTAAGACTTCTAAATTGCACCTCTGTGGATAGGAAGTAAAGGAAAAGTCTGTTCTCCCCTGTCTGCAAATGCAATGAGGATAGTAGATAGGCCCTAGGTCAACTGAGAGGGGGGTGTTTGCTGTCCCTGGTGCTGAAAACGTACTCAGGAGTCATTGCAGAGCTGAGATCTGGGATGGGCAAAGCCAGAAGCTTTGCCTATCAAACTGAAAAGCCTTTCACCAGAGATTGGCCTTAGTAGCAGTCCTCAAAACTTGTTCCTAAAGTCTCTTTTTTCATACCATTTCAAACAAAAATATCCCTAAAGCTACACTAGTTTTTCTGCAGGACAGAATTAATGCATTGTCAAAATATGACAGGGTAGCTCATTTCAACCAACTCCCCATTCAGGCCCCACAGGCATATTCCCTCATGTGCACCAATGGCCCTTTGCACTTAGAAAAGAATCCCATAACACATGTGGCAGCAGTGTCTGCAGATGCCTTCTACTGATTTCTTTTTGCGATACTAATTGCAGATGCTGGGTTAATTTGGTTTGTTATGACTAAATACTTCTGAAGGAAATACTTGGATGAAACTTTACCTTGTACTGAAACATGGGGCTCTGAATTGTTCTTGAGCTCTAATTTTATGGTCATATTTCTAGAAAGTGAACACAACTTGTATTGTGATCAAGAGACAATCTAAAACCATAAGCAACTGTTTTCTATCTGCTTCTACCCCCTCAGTCTCACACACACACACACACACACACACACACACACACACACACACACCACAGGATCCCAACAACTGAAACCATTTTGAAGAAGGACGTGATTCCCTCCCTAACAGTACACCTGTCTTTGCTAAGCAGAACAGCACAGCTGTCTTCGCTCACATTCACTGTGAAGGTTTTCTTGTCCCAACTTGCTTTTCTTTCATTTTAACTTGACAGTTCCCTCACACTAACTCTCTGCGGTCCTCACACATAATCAAAAAGGTCCTTGATACTGTGGGGTATCAGAAAACTAACATGAATCATATTGGGTTGCCTTCAATTCTGATGAGCGCAGGGGAGCCCTTGCTTTTACACATGAACTATAATCAATCTTTTCTAGTCTTGGAATGAAAATACCCCAGTGGCCCCACAAAAGGCAAAACTTTCAGAAAGGGAAGCTCTGAAATAGACTCTAGTTGTTCCTGCAACATAGAAGTTCAAATATCCCATATTTAGTGATTACTTCTCAAAGCATAGCTCTAAGATCCTTAACCTAGTCGTGTCTCTAGGACATTACACAGTGAGACAATTTGTTGGAGGAAGACATTTCCAGTGTGATAAAGGGGCCCATTTCCTCAAGATTGCCAGAATAAATTACAAAACACCACCCTGAACTAGCTTGCCTTCTCCAATGTCACACCATAACTTAAAACACACTCAATTTGTATTTTCATTTCAGAGAAAATTACAAAGCTTTCTACCTGCTGGACAACTATAAGAGAAAATTCACCCAGACAGAGATCTAGAACAGCGGTGTTACTTTCCATATAGGAAAAAAAATTGAGCACAAGGTAAGAAGAGGAAAGAGAAGCTGAGGTATTCTGAACTTGAGTAAAGCATTTATGAATTTTTCAGCATTTGTATACTCAGCTTTATTCTGATTTTTCTTTGGAGTGCTCATGATTCTTTTAATAAATGCACTGCATCTCGTCAGATACATCACACCTGATGATTACTTGGGAATTGAAAGGAAATAACATTTGAAAGATTTATCTTACCAAGTAGTCACCACTGTGAGCTACTTAAAATAGTGGCTGGCATCACAAACACCTAGGATTTTTTTAGGGGCTGTAAATGACATCATTGCTGTAGCCTTGGTGATCTGGTCTCAGGATTTATTGTCAAGGGCTTCATTCCCAGCCAAATCAGTTCCTCGGTGGGATTTCCACTCACCTTTTCGCTGTGCTTGGTGCTATTAAAAGTGTGGTCTAGTGTTTGATCTTTGCTGGAGCAGTTCTTTCTGTCTTATAGTTATTCTCCTACTGGCCCTAGAATGCTTCTAGATCATTATCACTTCAGTGCTCCATGCAAGATTAGCTTCACCACTGAATTTATTGAGGAAGCTTCACACAGGCTTATTTCACAAAGCATTGGAATGCTTTGGTGAAATCTACAGAACTTCCTAAAAGCAACCGTGAGTGCAAAGAAGTGATGTGAAGCAAGAGATGCCAATTCCCTAAAAAAAAAATTCAGGTTCTAAGTCTGAAAATAAAATCTACCAGCAGTTCTTTTTCAATGACAGAGACAAATGGGTAAAACAGTCCCTGCCCACCTATGTTTTGTAAGGCGTTTTCCATCACTACATGCTCAATGGCAAGTCAAAGGAGAAAACACTAATGACATAACATTTAAGAACCAGACTTCAGCATGAATTAAAAGAAAACGCTCCTGCAAACACAATGCAATTTAAAAGCAGCTCTGGGCTGCACACCCAGCAAGACGGTATGCAACACTCCTACCCTAGGAGTCGGTTCTACCTACATGGGGGACTCTAAGCAGCCTACAATCACTTCTTCCAGTGCACACAATAACCCTTTGTGACAGGGTGTTGTGTTTGTCTGTTTGTTTTCGTAGATTAAGAAACAGAGGCACAAAGATGGAAATGCTTTTCCAAAAGTCACTCAGGAAGAGCTTTGTCTCTCACTCCTCCTATCTCAACATGCTATTTTCAATCCATCTTGCCATTTCCTGATGGATAGCACTTAAAAGGAGATCCCCTAGTCCTTCCTAAAGCAATAAAGGTGAAAAACATTAAAAATCTCATTGAAAATATTAGTAGGGATCAGGAAAAGAACAATTATTAAACTATCCCTAGAGGGTTGATTTTTAATGACTTTTTTTAAAATCATGGGTTGGTCAGACATGAGTAATTTGCTTTGAATAGCAAATGTGGATATTAGCGTTTTTTAGAGGCACTGTAGGGAAAAGGCTGAAGCATCTGTTAATATATTTCCCAGCTCCTTGAGTGATTTCCTATCTCAAGCCTTCCTAGCATGTTTCCTAGCATGTTCAGTTCTATCCTTACAGTATAAACCTTTCTGGCACTATCACAATGAAGATTTTATTTAATTGAAAAAGTCTGTGGCCACATCCCACACCCAGGATTTGAAAGATCCTTCAAATATACATGTCAGTGTGATAGCCACTCCACAAAATAGATGAATACTTGGCTGAAGCTCTCAGTCCATAAGGATATATTACACCCATGATCCCAGGGGCCTGGATAAAAATAAAACTCATGGTTTAACATTTACCAGTACATGTAACAGCCAGAAAACAAGAAAGAGAAACTAAAAGGAAAACATATTTGTAGGAAAGCCTCCCCTTTCCTGACCAGAAGGATGAGATGACTTCAAAAAGACAGAAGGAGGATTGCAATAGTCTTGCTGTGCCAGAGATTCTTGCGCAGAAGAAAAGCCTCTGACAAAGTGCTAATGAGGAGCTAATCACTTGGTCCCCAGAGCTGAAGAGAGATGGATGGCTGGGAGAACACACTTGTTTCCCTCTGCTGAAACCCAAGGCTAAATAGCAAGCATGGCTGATGCTCAGGTTAGGGCCGAGGGAGATGAACCATTAGGTCTCACCATGGTTTCTCACAGATAGGACTTGTCCTTTAAGGAATGAGATGGGCAGAAAGAATTCAGTTTGGATAGCCTTCAAAAGAGAGCTGCAAGAGATATAAGGGAGACAAAAATCACCAGAGTGAGGATGTCTATAAACTTGTTCTATGGGGAATCTTGATACTTTACTTGTAATTGATCTGAGCAATGAAAAAGGAATATATTTGGCTTTCCCCATCACTCGAATCACAGAGCAGGCACAAGCCTGCAACTTGCTGCCAGCTGCCCACTTCAAACAAGAAACTTTCCTACATTGGCTCAGATAATTGAGGCGACGTTTAGTCATCCAGCCAAGGAACACCCCACCCAGCCTGCTAGCTACCAGCTCAGCTCTCTTGCTTCTCCCTTTTCACTTCCCATAGTAATCCCTCTGGAATGTTTGGGTTTTACATCTAATTGTTTCAGCCTCAAGATAAATTCAGTAACTTACTTCCATTAATTCACATTTATATTTGCACTTAATATTTATTGTGCAGGCACTGTTTCAGTGTCTTTCACCCTATAAAATTAATTAAATAAAAACTGAATCAAGGCTTAGTTTGATTTTTGTTTCTACAAAGAAAAGTAGTCCTGCATTTAAATATAAAGATTTTGAGAATATCAGAATTTTCTCCCTCAAAAAAAAAATACCCCACTAAATCTGTAAGCAACCCAAAGTGCAAAGAGCCAAAGTCTGTGTGCTGATAGCGACAGAGATACAGCAACATTTCAGAAACCAAATGTGTGATTCCCTCTTATTTGCACACACATATGCACACGGTGGTCAATGGAAGCAACACAGATGGGATACCATAGTTTGTACATGAAGTTATTAAAGCATTTGTGTGCACATGAGTGTGCATATATGTGTGTGTGGTCAAGCGTCATGACATAAATAATAACGTGATAAACGAAGTTGGGAGAATGTGAGCTTGAGCATCTAGATCAAAGCACAGCTCTGATAACTGCTTTTAAATAAAGTCATCAAGAATGCCCCTACGGAGCTGCAATGTTACTCAGTCCAGAAACCTGTTTTCCCCATCAATAAACTAAACACAATGTCCTTTGCTGAAAACTTTCAATTCTCCTAAAGAAATATCTAAGAACGTACAAGGAAATTGTTACTACCCATATTAAAGATAAGAGACAAAGTAGAAAAATTAGTTTTAAAGAGATCAGGATCATAGCACTCTGGGAGGCTGAGGCAGGAGGATGGCAAGTTTAAGCCCAGACTGGGTGATTTAGTGAATACTGAAATTATTTAAAATTATTTTTTAAATTATTCAAAATTTACAAAAGGGCTGGAGATGTAGCTCAGCGAAAAGGCCCTGGGATCAGCCTCTAGTAGCACACACACGTACACACAGAGTCAAAAGAAGAGATTCAGAATCATAAAAATTGCAGAGAAATTTGCTCCACAGATATTGGGGTACAGTATCCTAACTTGGGGGAAGTTTCCAAAACTTCCTATGGTCGTGCTGAACATTTCTGCAGAGCCAGTAGAGCATGAAGGGAACTGAAAGCAAGCTGAAAGCCTTTTCTCAAGACTTTCAATGTCAGTAACAGCCCGAGGTCGTAGAAAATTTGTGCTCTCAGCTTTGAGCCCCATCTGGCTGCTGCATCTCGCTGTGCCATCACACAGTGAGCTAGACAGGGCTTGACCTGTTCTAGAGCTCACTGGTCGTTAAAGAATTGACAGAGTAGTGCTCAGAGGACAGCTGAATCCTCCGTCCCAACTTGCAAGGGCCTAAGGAAACACCTGCGCAGAGAAAGCGCTCCTCCGTCAGAATTCATCCGCCCCACCCGGCTGCAATCATGACCTTGTTGCATCTGGACTTCGAAGCTCTGAAAGGCTAGAGGTCTCCGGGCAGGGCTAACTGCCTCAAGACTAATTCTCCACAAACCAGTTCGTCCCTTTGCGCAGCATCACGATATGCTACAAATCTCTTTGTCATCAGCCTCGTGGTTTTCATACTTTGATTTGCAGTCCCCTCGGGGAAATTCAGTACAGTGACAACCACTATCACTCTGCCTGACTCAGCACTGTGGGCAGACACAGGCCAAAGCTCCCTGTCCTAGGATGAGACCCCAGGCGTGGCTCCTCTGCTCCTGGAGGCTAAAAGTTCACAGACTGTGAGAAGAGTAGGTGGGGAAGAAAGAGGCGGGTCACAGAGGGTGGGCCACCGAGGGTTCCAGATGGGATTTACACAGACACACCACATGCATCTCAATGAGTTTTGCAGTAAAATTCACTGCACAGAGGTTAATCTAGATGTCAACATTGTCTGACAGCACTGAAATTACTCCAGGGCAGGGCTCTTTCAGAAGTCTAATATAACAGTCAATTCCATCCTGCCTGCAGGAAATGAAAGTTTTCTGCTTTGTGTGTCGAATCATTCAGTGCCAATTTTCTCACTGTTTGAAGTCCAAACTGTTTGTGGTCCTGAGATTCACCTTCTATTAAGACTTTCACAGAGTTTGAGAAGGTGGATTGTCTGTCCGGTGGAATCAGAATAAAAAAAAAAAAGGAAAATAAAAAAAGCAAAAGAAAAAAGAGAGAGAATCTATTTACTTCTCTACTGTAGACAGCAGATATCAAATCACCTGGATCAGGTTTGTTTATTTTCTCCAGAGGCGGGTTCAGAGTCATCAGGTAAATGTCAGGTAGTTGTTGAATGGAGACAGAACATGGATGGATTTCAGGGCAGGGGTTGGATACTGAGTAATTGAATGTGTCCTAGTATTTAAAGTATTACAAAGTTAGGGGTTTTGAAAATGTATTCCCACAAACTCTTTTTAAGTAAAAAAAGACAGACTGGAAAGTTCTCATTTCTCACGGAGTTTGGGGACTGCTACATGCAAAAGAATATCAGAGCACACACTAGAGATCTGGGTCTGTGCCTGGTTGTATCCTTGCAGAAAGGATGTCTAAATTTCTGATCAGCTAGGATGGAAAGAAACCAAATCTCCTAATATACTAAACTCACAAAGCAAGACTTGAGAGCCTGGGTGCTTCTTAGATATAAATATTCAGTGGCTTTTCCTCAACTATGCCGTCTTGATACATCTATAAGAAGCTTGCAGTTTTGTCTGCTAGAAGTATCTCTTGAAATCTTACCACGGCACCACACACTAAGCAATATATTCCTATGGAATTAGAAACAATTCACAGAACTTACTGTTTTTCCCATATGAGAGATAGAGCCTATTTTGTTGATGTAAGACATTGTTCCCTACTGCAAATATCATACCAGGCCTTGCTTTAAACTTGGAACTTAGTAATTTGCTAAAAAGGAAGAAGAATATGAACTTCATTGCTTTGATCAAGAATTCCGACTATGCTCAAGGTGCCTCATGCTCCCCAGATCTCACTGAGAATATCTATACTGGCACATTGAAACTTGGGCCAGAGGCATTTCTTGTTCCAAAGTATAAATATTGTATAGGCAGCCAAAGAAACTGTTTGGGGAGAATCCACCAGGCAAACAGAAACCCTAACAGAAGCCAAGATTCGGGTCCCTTCAGGCAGAGCAGCCCATGCTCAGAGCAAAAGTCCTAATACCCAACACAGTGACAAACGTTCACCACATTGACTAAAGTCAGTAATGCCTTTCAGAAAGAGTGATCAAGTATCCATGCCTCACATCCCCTCTTTACCATCCCTCTTGGGGGATGACTCATCTGCCATGAGTGACTTCTACACCAGCACACAAAAGGTGTAGTAGGTCTGGTTCCTGTGTGGTGATGTATTAATCAACAAGGAAGAATGATGTTCTGGTGCTCAGAATGTTTTTGTCCAGATCATTTAACCTGGGAGCAACAGTGACCAACCATTACAAGATGGCAGATTTCCCATCAGAACCATTCTAAGTATCTCTAAAGCCAGTCTCATCCACAAGAACTGTAAGGTGCAAAGGGAACCCCAGATTAGAGTCAATTTTTTAACTCCAGGCAGTCCTTCTCTGAAGCCATTCCAACCAAGTATGCACATGTAGATATAGGCAGACAATTTACATGTGTCTATATTCTCCTTAGGAAGATACTCATGATGAAGTTCAAATAATCCCAAAACATTTTCTAGATCCTGTATTAATAGTTCACTAATTGTGCAAAAATTCAGAATTTCCCTTTAGAGCCTATTGAGTATTGACTGAAATGATTTATTTGGTGTGAAAGAAGGTGGAACTCAAAGTCACAAAGTCATAGTGAGTGGCTACAGTACTTAAGGCCTAGGCTTCAGGTGCCATATTTTGCTCTAAGGCAAACAATACCACTGGGCATTCTAGAAGCTGGCTCCCAACCAAAGTGGACAGGAGACATCTCAGAAACATGAGGGCAGCATAGTGGGCTCACTCAATAAGCATCTGCAGTTATATCTATGCTCGATATTCTGAGCAACGCATCAGGAAGACTCCAAATCACGACTGCTCATTGTAATACCTGTGTCTCAAAGTCAAAATCACACTGCTGTTTTTTGGTTCAGAAAGGAGAGCAAGAAAGCCCATAGTCCATTTCTGAGTGGTGAGGACTTGGTGAAAGATTTTGCAACTTTAAACATGCCTCCTTTCCACCATGTTAGTTCCTTACAATTAGGATTTAAAGATCTGTTGGGTTTTGACCCTGAGTTCCAGTTGCCAGTGAGGGGTGGGTAAGCCTGTTCTGTATATCAGGATAATTTCTGCTGACTTTGGGCATGTCGGTGCTAAGTGGGCAATGATGACCAGTTCAGGAGAGTAGACTGGAGAAGGCAGTCTCTCTTGAACATTACAGATTTTGGGGCCCTGGCTTGTGTGCCTGGCTACCTCCACCCATGTCCCACAGACATCCCAGAAGTTGAACTTTCTTTGCTCACCTTCAATAATCAATCACTTACCATTGATAATTTTCCCCCTCCCCTCCTTACCTTTCATTTTATCTCATTTCTAACAAATAAACTTTGGGTGGAAAAAAGTAAATGGGAACAGAACATATGTTTTTTAAAAGCTGCAATGGCCCCTAAAGATATCCAGGTCAACCTCTTAAATGCCTCAGAAAGAAAACTGGATAATTTGAGAGATTCATTGATTTAGCCAAAGTCACCTGAGTAACTGTGAGAAAATCCAGGAGTTGTGATCTTTCTGATGTTTCCTGCACTTTCCTAGCGAAGCTGACTCTTTCACTCCTGAGATGAGTTCATGCAGCCCCAGAAACTGGCTGACAGCTCCTCTGTTGGTGTTGGTTTCTGTAGTATTTAGCACCAGAAATACTTGCACTAGTGTATTCCGAGAAGTGAGCATTGCCAGAGAAGAATGTCAATGTTCAGCCTGAACCTGGAAGATCAAAAGACCATTTACCTCTAGTAGGAAGCCTCTCTCCGAGATAATCTGTGCGTAGCCTGCTAAGTGGCGGAAGCATCAAGTCCTTTGTCTGTTGACTAAGGGAGGCTTAGTGACCTCCAGGGTCCACTCAAAGATCAGAGATATAATTACAGGCCAGCATTTGGTTCATGTCCAAAGCCAAAAGAAACATGGAGGACCCCCGGCCATGGTATCTTGCTCAAAGGCAGACATCTGACTGCAAGTCACTTATGTTCATTCTAAAAACGGGACCAGGTGAGAACAGCATGGCCAGGACATCATCCTCGGTTCCCTGGAATGTTCAGAAATTGCCACATGCAACTTGCTTCAAAGGAAGCTCTCAGAATCCATCTGCTGTGCTCTTTTAAGGTGTAAAATATTGTGGGCATGAGAGGAGGAGGATAGAGTACACCGGAGCAGCCACATTAGCTGACAAGATATGATTTCGTGACTCATTTAAACACATTAGGCTCTATAAAAATAAATATATAAATAAATAAATAAATCTTAGATAGTGTTTTTCTGGTACATAGAAAGGCTAAGATGGAGAACGAGAACAAGTGCTTTCTGTGGGTCTAGAGTATTCTCTTTTTAGACTCTGACTTTTGCAGACATGGGTATAAAAGAGAAGAGGACTTCTCAGAAGTAATCCCAGCATAAGCCTAGTGTGCCCTCACAGGCAACTGCCCCCAACCCACCCAAGGCCTGAGGGAGGCCAGCCAGACCTTCCGGAGTGATGCTGAGAAAAGTTCACACAGTATCTTGATGCTGCTAGAATGTAAGCATTCAGAGCCAGAAAAGGGCCAAAGATTAGCAGGGACACCCCTTATATTACAGACAGGAACCCAAGACAGTGAAGTAGGCCTTACTGGTCCTGTGTCAGAACAGGAGGAATAAAATGCTCTGCACAGCCCTAGGCCATAGCCCTATTCTCTGCCTCCTTTACACTCTAAATTTTTTTTTCATTTTCTATACCTGCTTTGGTTAACATGTACACACTACAGAGGGCAAGAAAGTACTTTGAAATAGCTTGTCCCTCTCTCCCTCTCTTGATTCTGCCACTCTCTCTTGCACACTCTTCCAGAGGTGGCTGCTTATGCTGTACATAGTCAAGACATGACCCCAGTGGCAATGCACAGGGCTGTGAGACTAAGACAAAGGCAAGCTGACAAGCTCAGTCTCCTTCAGTGCTCCTCGTTCCCCAAGGAATTATCTTGTCTTATTTGGCAATGATGACTCAATGCCCTGACTTGAAACTCACACATTCTTTATGCCCAATTGTCTGCTAACCTCCAACCCATTTCTTCTCCCCCTTTTATTCAGCCCATCAGTGACTATGAGGTTCTACACACACATAGCCAAGAAGATCAAAGCCACATAGTATATGTTGGCAGAGGATATGGGAGAAGGGCAGCAAGAGGAGCGCTGAAGGATCTCTTCTATCCAGAAGACTTTTTCCCCTCAGGCCCCTCCAGGTCATTCCCTCCCTGAACATCTTTCCAGATCAAAACCAGACTGTGCCCTTCCATCCAGCGTTCACAGCCCCAACCCAGACCAAGGGCCTCGGGTGAAGCAAAGAGTAGAACAATAAAAGCAGTAATTGCTGCAGGATGATAACAAAGGGTTCTCTTGAGGTGGTCAACCTAAAAAGCTTTCCTCCAAAGCCCTCAGAGGCTAGGTGTACAGCACAGTGAGAAGACCCATCCCCAATTCCCCTTCACCTAGCTCTCTTCCCAGTCCAGCTGAGTAGCCTTGCTGATTCCTGAATCCCAACCGTGGCTACAATCGGAGCACAGCTCTTTTCTATTTGAATAAAAACATTTTGGGATCTAAAAAAAGCAAAATCACAAGCACATCATTCAGTCCTAAACCCTACAGAGGGATTCCCATACTTTAGCTGCTTTCAGCTGACCAGGGCATCCAGGCTGCACGCAGTTTTTCAGTTAGCAGGGAAGGGAGCAAGGCAGAGGCTCCCAGGATGATTCAGTTAGGAAAAGGTCCGACCACTAGGTAGCACTGTGCTTGAAGTGAGGTGGATGGACCTGGTGCCCTAGGAAGGGCATGTCTCCTCCCCAGCAGTGGGCTCTGTGCGTTTCCTTGTCTTGTGCTGGAGAGGCCAGAGATCTGCTCCGTAGAGGTCCTTGGCAGCAGCACAAATGCAGAGATTCCCCTGGTTGCTGGGGCACAGAATGCTGGCCCTAGCCCAGATGTTTCATTTGCGTTCCCTGGTCAGCACTCAGTCCTCATCAAGATGTCCAGCCTACAGTACTGGCCACTCATTGGACATCTCCCAGAGCAGCCCCAGCCCCTCCCCCATCCGCAGCGCACAAAAGTGATTTCTCAGTGCCTGCCTTTTCACAAGCTCAAAGGCAGATGCATCAATCCTTCCAGGGGCTGGAAACGTGAGGAGAATGCCAAGGGCCCCGGCACAGGTAACACGTGTGTAGATTCTTCCCTGCTGGCTGCGCCCATGCCACTGCCTGCCTCCCTCAAGCACACACTGCCCCAGGCTCTCACCAAACCTGGATTCTTTCCCTGGCCGTGGGGCTCACTTAGTACTTGGCAGAAGCCTAGGTGGTGGGGCTAAGATATAGGGAAACAAGACGAGAAACAGGACCAGGGAGCACACCTAATAATGACCAATAACCAACTAAGTCTCTTGCGACTGGGCCCCTGAAACCTGCTCTGTCCACTTTAGCAGCCAATAGGAGGGAACCTATTTCCCTCCCTCCAAAACTCCCCAAGGGCCTGAAAATGGGCAGCGGGACCAAGGAGTCCTTCCAGTGACGGAAAGACATGTGGCAGTGCCTTGTTGGGGTTCGGGTTTCAGCTATTTATTCTTCTGTGGTTCTTTAGTCCAGAAAGCAGTTCTCGAAGTTCAGAGGATAGAAGAACAAATCCTTTTTGAATCTAGCAAGGAACTTGGGCGTGGTTTCCATTCAAAATAGATGCAGTCTGCTCTTGTCTGGGTTTTGCGGTGTTGTTCGGTGTCTATTGGTAGGTGCCGTCAACACTTCCCAAAAACATCAAGAATATACTCTGTAGAATGGACCAATCAGAACATTGTCCAGAACTGGAGACAAAGGAGAAGGACGCAGAGGCAAAAGTCAGGGTAGACTGGAGGCATTCCCAAGGACCCTGGTCTTCTGGTGTCACTTCCGGGCTGAGCAAGGTCGATGCAGTCTGCACATGCGCCTGGTAGTGGCACGCGTCTGCAATAGTGATTGTGCGTCACCCGAGCTCCTCCCATCCCAAAGCAAAGATCGTCTCTCTGCAGGGTCAAGATCTGCTCAAGAAACCCTAGAGCGGAAATAGCGCAGTCCACAGCTTAAGTCAAGGGAATGTTCATATACGTTAATGATATTTAAGATTTTCAGTCATTAAAGTCTTACGGTTTTCTAAATCAGCAGCTTCTCTCTGTATTAGAGAAGATATTCTCTATAGATATAGATAGATAGATATATAAATATATATATATGTATATAGCCAAACTGCCTTACAAGGTTTTTTTTTCTTTCCTTTTTTTTTCTTTTTTCGTTTTTTCAGTGTTGTATGTGTAGCAGGCACTTGAGTTTATATGAAGATGTTCCCTTCAGTCAGGGAAGGAAGAGAGGAGTTGTGAGGTGGTAAAGGGAGATGTGGGCAGGGAGAGAGGAGGCAACAGAGTACGAATTTTTGACCACCAGCTGCCACTAGCCAAGAATGTCCAGGTAGATTGGGGTGGCCTTCCCCAAAGCATGGAGGATTTTGTAGATCTCCTTGATGTTCAGCCGCTGCTGCGGGTCCCTCTGCCAGCAGCCCAGCATGACGTCGTACACCTCTTTAGGGCAGACTCGGGGCCTCTCCAAGACGCGACCTTGAGTAATGCACTCAATGACCTTAAAGACAGAGGACAAGAAGGAAGTTATGTTCAAAGTTATATTTGCTCCTGCCCAGGGAAAGGCAGCAAGTTCATTAATAA
The DNA here is from genome assembly GCF_000276665.1 of Chinchilla lanigera. Taxonomy (NCBI): domain Eukaryota; kingdom Metazoa; phylum Chordata; class Mammalia; order Rodentia; family Chinchillidae; genus Chinchilla; species Chinchilla lanigera. The sequence continues at coordinate 17,013,994 of NW_004955416.1, read as the reverse complement.
TGTCAGTGCAGAGCGGAGTATCCCCAAGCCCGGGCTGCAGGCGGTATCTGTTCTCATGTGGGTCTATGCAGTGTTTCTGGGGGTAATGATCAGCACAGGCTGATGGAACCCATTGCTGTTCTTTGAAAGCTGCCCCTTGGACCAGACCCACACTGACACTGATGCCCAACATACCACTTTCCCATTTGCTTCATTCTGTTATGATCCTGAATTTCATTTGGGTTGACTCAGTTGCACTCATCTTCCACTTGCTTGTCGTGATTGACTTCTGACCTTTCCTTCCCCTTCTTACGAGTCTGTGTGACTTTAAAAGCCCCTTAAAATAACTCTGCACTCCCTGGTCCCTGCTCACATATTTGCTGTTAGGACCAACTATTCAGTTTCTTCCCTTCTCAGTCAAAACCTCTGTGTACACAACCAGACTTGCTTCTGAGTGTAGAACCCTTACTTCCTTCTTCTTTGTATGGTGCCATGTATCTTACATCCTTTAAAGTCTTTTTTGTTTTGTTTTGCTTTACTTTACGCTTTTATTTATTATTGAATTCTACAGTGTTTCATTGCTCAGTTCATTCCTGCTTTAGGGATTGGGAATCCTTCCCAATGAGAGACCCCTAGGGTTTGATATAATTTCATATTTTTATTCTACATTTCTTTCTGATACTTCGATATTATCTTGATTCTTACACTTACTTTGCCAGCCCTAGTCTTGGCTATTTCTTCAGAAAGCTCTGGTTACTTTTATTAGAGGATGATGCTAAAAACTTATATCTGGCCCCTAAATGTGCTCATTGAATCTTGACCCTCACAATTGACAATGCAAAGTACTATGTGTGTGTTCTAACCTACAGATACACACCTAATTATAAGTATTTTATGTGGAACCATCTGTGTGTATATGTTAAACTAAACATGAATTTATACTGATATCTCCTACTAGTGGGTTCTGGTCAACAGTCTTTAATGCTAAGACTAACCACTTGACTTACCACTACCTGCTAAGCTGCCAGTGCAAGTCAGTTAACCTCACAGGATCTCATCATCCTCATTGGTAAAACAGGAATCAAATATCTGACTTGACCTCCTCCTAGGAGTAGCATAAAGACCACATGAAGCCAAGAAAAGGAACCATGTGGTCAGTATACTGAAAGTGTGGCCAGAAAGAGTAGAAACAAAACATGTGAATGCATAGCAGACCACGTCAGGACCAGTTCTATAGTTTGCAGCGTATTTCTCTCTTGGGGGTGGGAGGGAATGCTGTGGATCAAACCCAGACCTTTATGGATGTTAGGTCAGTTCTCCATCACTGAGCTACACCCCCAGCCCAAGGCTGAACCTTAATATGTGAATTTTCAAGTTTCATCTTGTAGTTTTCAGACTTATTTTAATCCCTGTTTCTACCACTGTGTAACACCAAGCAAGTTACTTACCCAGAATTTCAGTTTCCACATTGGAAAATTGTTTGTGAAGATAAAAATAAACAGAATAAGCTCTAGTCCAGTAGCTGAACAAATGGCCCTCTTCCCTGTCCCTATTAGTCTATATTTACTTGGGCAACACAACTGCTTTTCTTTCTTCTTTTGTATCATCATGTGCTACCCAATGTGCTACCACTCTGACCTGGAAGGGCCTATCAAGCTACTGTCAGCAGCCTCCTGGAGTCTGTGATGGCACACTAGGCTCGTTTCTCTGCAGGGCTGCTAGGTCTCTAGCTACTCTTATTCCCCACTGGTATGACAGCCCAATTTTTACTACTATTACTTTCACCTCCATGAAAAAGGATCCAATTCAAACCACTGTAACAGCTTCTGATGCTAAGATCAAAAGCACTCAGTAGTGTCTCTTCTAATGTGATACCATCTATGTTGTCAACTTTTATAGAGAAACCCATTATTAATGACTTCCAGTACCTGGCTGCTGTGGTGGGTGGAGTGGGGGAAGTGGCTGGGGGCAGGAAGCCTGCCTCCAAGGGCAGTGCCTCACCAGGCAGTCTTAGAGGAAAACACAAACACTCTGTTAGGTACTGTGAGCCAGCTCAGGTGTCCAGGACAGGTTTTCTGCTAAGAGCAGTAATACCCTATCTCCAGAGCCTATCTTTTTTTAGATCACCAAACTATACAGGGGCTTTGTCAAGCTCATCCACATCCTTGTCAGCATGCACATGTAGGCATGTGGGTACATGTGCTTGTGCATGTGTGTTTCCCACCCTCCAGGAAAATAGTATTTTTTTAAACACCATAATATGGATTCTGACATGTACTCTTTCCTTATTTTAAAAGGTTGGCAAAATCTTTTGTCCTACTTTAGGAAATGTGGTTAGGCCCCGTTAAGCTTGTGAATGGTAAGATAATACAGACTTAAAAAACAGCTTTCTTTTCAATCTTTGAACTTCACTTATTAAGTGGTCAGAATATAGAAGAGCAAAAAGGAACACAGCTTCTAAGCAGAAGCACACTTTGCTAAATCTTACAGTAAGATTTAGATACTAAAAAGCTTTTGTGTTCATGTTTTACCAGAAAACAGAAGACCATGGAAAGAATTGAAAGTTCTTATAGGTCAGCTAGTGTAGGAGACTGATCCTCTTCTTGTCCCTGACTTATACTAACTCCCTGGGCAACATAGCTCTGGTCCACCCATGTTAAAGAAGCATCTGGATGATTTGGAGGCAGGAGAGCCTGGGACCAGAGCCCACCTCTCTCTCTGCCCCAGGGATCTCACCTCTGAAGCCCTGGCTTCTCTACTCCAGGGCCCCAAACAACCCCTTTTCCTTTGTCCTGGGTCTCAACAGGTGTTTTTGTCAAAATTACTGACTTTCTATATCTAATGTGCTTAGCAAAATACCTAGTGTTAAATGTTAGTTAATATTAAAATTCACTTACTACTATTTTTATTGTTATTTTATATTAAAATTATAGAATGCAGTATATTTGCTATCATTAAGTTTACCATTATGATTTATGCTATTCCTGGAAGCCTACACATAGCCTAATCAATTACAAGAATTGGAGCTTCTCAATTCACCATCCCTCTCCACCCCTGGGCCTGGCATGCCTAAAACCATTGGGAACCCAGATTATTTGGACATACTAAGCAGTAGGTATTTCCACAAGATGGCACAATTGAAAAACTCATAGTTTTTCTTTGTTTTCATTGCTGTTTTAGTGAAACATTTGTGATTTTTAAGTGTAACAAGCAGAACAAACAGAACCGTGACTTGTGTCTCAATTTAGACATCTGATTTCATGCTCTTTTGAAAATTATTCCACATTTCCTACAATCACAGTTTTTTTCCCCCACAGAGAATCTTTCTCTTCCTGCTTATGCCTACATTCACTCTGCTGGTTCCAAATCCCACCTGATGTTTCATACATTATGTCCAATTCCAAGCTTGAGATCTCTCTTATCAGCCTGCCTCCAAATCAAGATTCCTATGCCCCTCACCCCGTTTACCTCTGTGTTTGAGAGCTGGAACCAAGGCTGCTTCCCATAGGTGAAGATTTCCCAAAGGATCACCCCGAAGCTCCACACATCACTCTCCGTTGTGAACTTTCGGTACATGATGCTTTCAGGGGGCATCCAGCGGATGGGGAGCATGGTATGTCCTCCTACCTAAAGAGGGTTAAGACAGAGGCGCAGAGTGACCAGATAGCCAGAACTAGTCCTGTCATTCTGCACTTTTCACACAAGACGCACTCTCCATGCATCTGATTCTGATAGCCACAATTTTATGCAACTTGTATCTGAGGCTGAGCAGAGACACAGACATGGGCATTTACAACACTAGAGACAGCTAAAAGAGCAATTACAGGTAGTAACTGAGGGAGGGTAAATTCCTTGACCTAGGGTGGAAAGAAAGATCACCAAGTGATCTCAAATGAGAGAGAAGGTTGCAAAATGTGCTACTACAGAAGAATCTTAAAATTTGCCTTAAGGAGAAGTCCAAAAAGAAGTCAGGAGAATCACTGAGTGATCCTACAAGAATCACAGACATCAAGCCAGACTCATTGGCTAAGGTGGGGAAGGCATAGTATTCCTCGCAATCCTGATGTTTCAGAATTTAGGATTTCAAAAGAAGCACACAGAGAAGCTCCAGGAGCATGGTGTCCATGTGCTAATACCAGGTGGCTAGGATAAGAACTTATGACAGTTTTTAGTAAGATATCAAAGGTCAGTAAGGAGACACTCTTCAAAAATAGCCCGAGAAGGACATCAGCCACTTGTGGGTTTATCCATCTGAAAGCCAAGGGCAAGAGAGAGTGACTGACAGGGAAAAAACGCACGGTACCCTTCCCTGAGGAAAACATTAGGGAGAACTTCATTGCCCAGTAGGCTAGAGGTATTAGCATAAGTGGAAGAAAATTCCCAGCATGTTTTAAAACTCAGGAACTAACTGTACCATTGCTAAATAGAGCTATAGAAATTAGATTTTTTTTTTTTTTTTGGCTAATACATGGAGTTTGTTGGTACAAAAGACCTTATCTTTGATTAAAGAAGAGTTCTTTATAGATGTTGTTATAAACTATTAATATGAATTCCTCATTTGCATGGTGGACATGTTGGAGGAGAAGAAATGATGAGCATTTCAGGAAGAATGACTTGGGAAGGCTTGTTTCTAAAATGGGAAATCGTGTTTTCCTCGTCCACTTGAAGAGTTTTAGAAGATAACTGATAATAATGGGTTTATGGAAAGTTATTTTGAGCCTGAGATTTTTATAATCAGGATAAAACCATATCAAGTATAAAGACAACAGAAGGTATTTCTTCTGCACAAAGCAAAGACTCAGACATTTCACTACATATAGCCTTTCACAAAATAAAGAAGCAGAAATTCACTGAGGAGACATTCTAGAAAAACAGAAAAAAAGGATCTAAGATATACAAAGACTTGGAAGATTACACACAATGTAAAGAAAAATGTCACAAAATGCTATTTAAATGTAAATAATAATTGCTAATTGGATGGTAAAAGGAAATACAATACTAATAAAGGCTTCCTGTAAAATGGAGCATAAATTAAATAATAGTACCCAAAAATGCTAATAGTACTACTATAACTTCTACTACAAACATTTATCTAGAATGAAACTAGATTTATCTAGTTAATTTCAACAATAAATGCATCAAACAGTAGCTACAGAAATAACTAACAAATGATAAAGGATTTATCATTTAGAAAGTAGGGAAAAGATCTCACAGACACTAGTCAGTTGTTGAGTATAACTTAAATTTTAAGTATGCTTGCTAAAATTTTAAAACAGCTTATAGAAGGACAGCAGTAGTAAATACAGACTCCTAACCAGCTTTAGGAAAATATAACTAAAAATCTTTCATCAATACCAAGAAGACTATCAAAAGAAATAGGAATAATTACAATAAGGTACAAAATGAAAAAGAAGTTTAAAAAATTATTGTAGATGGCCAATACAAATGAGTTATACTACCTCTTAAGAAAATTTTAGATAAAGAAGAACAAGATTCATGTTATTTTGAAAAGCCAAATCTAAACAAAATCGCAAAACAAATTGAAAATAAAAGGATATAAAATTGCAAGAAATGAAATTAAAAATATAATTGTCCATATATATGCATATAAATATATACTTTTGCATATAAGTATTTATGAATATACAGGTATTTACGGCCAGTTCTTTTATTGATTTTTATACATTTTATATTGTTTCACAAGTGTATTGGTAAAAGGAATTCAGAAAGTTAAGAATGAAATAAAGTGGTTTGTGTCATTTTTATATCACATTTAATATCATATTTAAAGATGGAAAATTTATCATTAAAATAATCATGAAATTTTATGCTCAATTAGCATAGCAATGCTCTATAAAATAAGTATAAAGAATGTGTAAACAGCATAGTAGCACATGCTTCTAATTCCAGGGCTCTGGCTGAGTGAGACAGAGAATCATAAGGTCATACTTAACCTGCACAACTTAATGACTTACAGAGACCCTGCCTCAGAATAAAAAAATTGCAGAGGGCTGGGGATGTAGTTCACAGTAAAGGGCCTAGGTTCTATCCCCAGTTAAAAAAAAAAAAAAAAAATATATATATATATATATATATATAGTTAAAGACAAGATATGAACAAAAGGAAACTGGCAAAGCTATCATTATAATAGGAATCTAAAGCAGTTTTCACAAATTAAAAGGTCAAGATGCTAATGTAAATTAAGATACATTTCAAAAACAAAAATAGTGAGTTCCAGTGAATAGAAACATGTTGTGACTGTGTATGTCTACCAGACTGCTTAAAAAGTTTTCAGGTAATAATTTTAATTAAATTATAATTTTAATTAAACTATAAATTAAATTTTAATTAAACTATAAAAGCTTATAAGAAACAATCATTCATATTAAACCTCAAAGAAAATCTGAAATTCTAAGAGGAAAAGTACATATAAAATACAAATAAGAAATATTCTTGAATTTAAAAAAGGTAGAACAGAAATTAACAAGAAAAAGACAACCTTTTAAAATGTTCCCTTTCAGCAACTAAAAAACTACTTGGTAAAGAGAACATGAAAATAAGGTGAAATTATGTATTATGGCACTAACCAAAATCCTATTCATTGTATACATAGGGATATACCTAAAGCAATCCTTGGAAAAAATACATAAACATCTAAGTAATTATTTTAAAAATAGTTAAAATATAACAAGCTAAATAAAGTTTCAAAATAAAGGATAGTAGAGACCTAAAAACAAATGCAAAAAAAAATGAACAAGAAATAAATTGTAAAGACAAAATAAAATAAATTGATAGCTTGGAATGGAACAAAACAAAACAAAACAAACAAACAGAAAGCAAATGACCTATACAATCAATTGCTCATTCTTCCAAAAGTTATATAAACCCATGACAAGGTCATGTGGAGAGTAGCGGAGATAAATATACAATTCTAAGAGTAACAAAACAATAATTTTCAAATATAAAGGCAATGATTGATTTACTAGAAAATAATAATGAAAAGCAGAAAATGTGAATATAAAAACAATTAAAATTGTAGCACAAGTAATTCATGCATTAGAAATACAAGGTGCAGATGGTTCCAAGGGTGAGCTCTACTAAAATTTTCCATCCTGTTTATATTTTTGCAAAACAAAAACAATACAGAAACTTTCTCAAACCACTCTCTTTGGCTTAAATATCTCTGATAACACAATTGTCACTTTAATTTATAGCCTTAAAATATGAAGACAGAAAAACATAATTTAATCTCTATATGTATAAAATTATCTATTATGAATGCAGTCTCCAAATCTAAGCAGTATCAAGTCAACAATGTATCTATCACAAGAATCCCATATTATAATTCAATAAGATTTACAATATAAATCAAGAAGGTCTCACCCTTAGGAAATATGTGTTTATATTTACTAAATTAAGAAAAAGAAAAAATTCCTTTCAAAAATGCCTAGAATTTCCAATACTCTCTTCTGATTAAAAGTCCTAATCCATTAGTAACAGAAGATAACATCTTTCACTCAATATGCTACATATCAGGGGCTAGGGATTTAGCTCAGCGGCAAAGCGCCTGCCTGGCAAGCGCAAGGTCGTGAGTTCGGTTCCCGGTACCAGAGAAAAAAAACCAAACAAAACAAACAAACAAAAAAAAAAATGCTACATATCAGAATAGTTCGTAAAACATTAGAAATATAAAAGATTACTTCTGCCACTGATTTCATGAAACACTGTTGAGAAAGCTCTAGCCAGTGCAATAAAATGAGAAATTAAAAATAGGATAGAAATATTGAAAAGGAAACAATAAACTAAAAAGCAATTAAAACTATTCTATTAGTAAGTTACCCAGATATAAGTGAAATATATAATAGCCAAAATACTCTTATATCAGTGCAATGACTTAAGAGTACAATGAGAAATAACAGTTTGTACAATAGTAATAAAACCCTTTAAAACACCTAGACGTAAACCTTAACAGAAAACAGTTTAAATAAAAGTAGTGAAAAAATCAAATTAAATTAAATTAAAATCAATGGAAAGTTTTATCATTTCTTTGTATAAGAAGAATATCATAAACCTGTCATTCCTTCCTCAAATTAATCTAAAATTTCAGTACAATCTAAATGCAGCCCCCAGTGAAATGGTACATGGACACTGACAAGATGAATCCAAAATTCACCTAAGGTAGTAAATATCCAATAAAATCTTGTTGAGATAGGACAATGATGGAGATTTAGTCTACCAGCCAAACATTTTTATCAAGCTATACAATGAACACACTGTGTTTTGGTATAGGGATAGACAAATTCATTAATGAAACAAACTAGAGAGTCTAGATGTAGACCCATATATAAATATTGGAATTTAATAATATGAAATGATGGGTTAGTAATAAAAGTGTTGGGACAATGAACTATTCATTAAAAAATACACTTAGATACCTACCTCACACCATATACAAAAATCATTTCCAGATGGATTAAAGAGCTAAACATAAAAAACAAAACAATAATAATATTAGAAGAAAACTTACAAAAATATTTGTATAAACTCAGGAGTGGAAAGCCTTCCTACATAAGACATATGCTCAAGAAGTCATAAAGGATAAGATTTAGAGATACAACTTATAAAATCAAATACTTTTGCATGGTAAAAGAAAAAATAATCATAGTTAAAAGACAAATGACAGAAAATTTCTGCAATATACATAACAGACAAGGAATTAAAAATCTATATAATACAAAGTGATTATTCAAACTAGTTAGAGAAAGCAACCCAGCAGAAGGATGAGTGAAGGGTTAAGCGCAGATGACCCGCAAAATAGCTACCAATGGTCACAAACATATGAAGAGATACTAAATAAAACAACACAGACACATATTTGCATGTCATTTGAAAAAAACTGGAAAGGATAGATGTTATCTGATGCTGGAGACAGTGATGAGAACTTACTTGCCTGTACCACTGGTGAGAGTGGTCTTTTCTAGGGTAGATTCTTTGTAAAATCTGTCTACACTAAAGAGGCAAGTGGCTTCAAACCCAGCAATTGCAATTTCCTGGAGTCTTAGACAAATATTAGCTTGTGTATGCAAAAATGTCTGGGTGAAGTCAGTTATTTCATTGTTGCTAAGGATGAAAACATGTTTGCTCATCATTAAAGGTGTATCCAGTAGTTAGCAAGGAATAATGTAAATGCTTTGTGTACTGATACAAAAAGATGTCTAGGGTATACTAAAGAGTAAGTCAATGAAAATAAGTTTAATTAGTCTTATTCATGTAAAAATGGGTAAGTGGACACATTAACATCACCCTAAAGCTATGTTAGAGAATGTCTGAAAACCTAAAATATTTACTACCTGGTCCTTTGTGGAGAAAGTTTGATAAGCTCTGAACAAAGGAATACAAAGATTGGAAGACATATTTTTAAATGATAGAAATACTGACTCTTTATTTTGTTTAGCATGACCAAAATGCCACTAATTTCTTTATATCCATTATCATTCAATGTTAACATTTCTCCTATGTTCTCAAGTGCTGTAAGAAAGTTTGACCCAAAAGAAACTTGCATATTGAATTGAGTAATGTTTCTTAAGTCTCAGTCTAAGATTCCCCCAGCTCCCACATTGTTTTTGAATCATTCATTTTACAGAAATTTTCATGTCCAAGTTTAATTCATTTTATCTCCACAGGTCATTTCATCCGGTCCTCAACCTACTGCATTTTCTATCATCAAAAATACTTGATTTTACTGATCAGTTCCAAGTTCCACAACACAACAGGGGCAAAGTATGTCTGTCTTTTTGTGTCGGGATTTTGAGACTGATCAGTGGATTCCATCTCATCTTGAAGTTTCCTTTCACCTAACAATTTTCGCAATCACTGACGTTCCTTGCCCAGGGCCATTATTTCATTAGTGATTGTTAAAGGTTGACGTTCTAATTATAGCAGTCCCTCAGTCCCTCTGCATATTTTGACTGGAAATCTTTTATGAATTAAAAACTTTCCTCCATCAGTTATTGGTAACAGTTTATACAAACAGGCAAAATTAATACTTTCCCCTTTTATATTACCTAACATTCACCACAGGTGATCAAGCTGAGTTTTGTTTTGTTTTGAAAAGCATCATCAACACTTACTGCTTTTTACACACACACACATTGTTCTGTTGTAGTTGTTTCTTTTGATGCTTGATGCCCCATCTTCGGTTAATGATAAACTCTTAAAAGCTAGTACCTGTGTCTTCTCACATAACCTCAGTAGTCTTTAGTGGCATCCTTGCTTTCTAACGTGAAAGGGTATCCTAGGGTCATGGTGTACATTTCCTGCTCCAGTCTTGGATCCAAAGATTTCTGGGTCCTTCTGATGAACAACAGAATTCAGAGATTATCATATGGAACCTAGGACTGCTTATTGCTACTGGAGTAAGCATGATTTCTAGATCTTTTAGTAGGAAACTTATAGCTAGAAAAAACTTTTTCTTGAAATAAAGTGCAACATGAGTTCATGTACGTTTTTCTAAATTCAAAGTTAGGATTACAGAGCTTTTACTTAACTTCTTTGACTTTTATGTTTCTACTTCTCTTTCATGCTGAAAATATTGATTCCTATGATGTTACACAGCTTTTTCCCCCTGCAGTGCTGGGATTGAACCGAGGATCTCATTCATGCTAGGCGAGTGCTCTACCACTGAGCCACACCCTCAACTCTCAGCTTTATTTCAGTCATTTGAAATTTTCTTTCTATATGCAGAAGCACCAACTTTCCACATAATCAGCCCTTTTTTTCCCTCTTACTTTCCTTTTTATTTTTAGGAATTATTTTGTTTTTTATTTTCTGTTTGATTTGATGATGCTTATAAATCATGTAAGAATTGATACATGATTTCAGGGTTGAGAGAACAAAACAAGGCACTTTTAAGCAATGCATGTTCCCATCCCTATTCTCTCCATCCTGTTCTCATCCGCCACCTACAAGAAACAATTTTGCTTTATTTCTGTTATTTTTCCGTTGCTTTATCATTTTTATTTTGTTTTATTACTGTAGCAATGAGAATTTAACTCAAGACCTTTGCAAGGAGCTATATTTTGAGCCCATTTTTCTTCATTTTGAGACAGGATCTCACTACATTACCAAGTTTCCCAACGTGGGATGGAACTTGCCATCTTCCTGCCTCAGCTACCCAGTGTGCTGGAATTATAGGTGTTTGCCATGAGACCCAGGTTCTTTGGCTGCTTTTTATACAAGCAAGGAGAGATACAGATTCACTTCTCTTTTCTACACTTTGCTTCCTTCACTGGGGTTTGCTCATTCCTTGTAAAGGACACAACTGTGCATATAACAGTGCCATAGTTTATCCAGTCAACATTGTATTAGTGGGCCCTTGCATTGTTTCCAGTGTTTCGTTGTTGTTGATAGGAAAAGGCACCTCTTAATGTATCTCATGTTATTCTTATACCCCCACTGTCCCATGGATGAGGCCTAGAGTTCCAACCCTTGTAACAGACAGGAATAGAATACAGTATCCACTGAAGTGATTTTAAGACCAGGTCTTCAGAACTATGGGGATATCTAAGGTCTTCCCAACATGTACTTGAGCAAGGGTAGTCATGAGGGATATTGAAAAGCCTCAACTGTAGTATGGAATTTTTCTAAAAGTGAATTTAAAATGCTCTGTGGCCTAGCAATATTCTTGCACAATGTGATCATTAATTGTGGTATATCTACTTAACATGAATAAGAACTGCTTAGCAGATTGGTAAAGTCTGGGTTTGTCTGTGGATTTTTGGCCTGTGGGGCATAAACTAAAAAGGGAAACCAATCAACTTGTAGCCTGGTTGTCATAAAAAGAGAGAGAGAAAGGAAGACTTCCCTTTTCTTCAGGGAAGCTCCAGTCTTCACAATTCTCTTTGGGCCTTGGTCTCTAATTCCTTCAGTCTTCCAGTGCAGACTCTTCAGCCTTCTGACACAGTCTGTGCAGTGAGATTCCAGGCCTTCAACATTCAACCTTCAACTACTGCTGGATCCTCCAGCTCTCTAGCACACAGGCAGCCATTTTGGATTCTTCCATCTCTGATACGGCAGAAGCCCAATGCAACTCTTTTATTCTGTCTTTATGAGCCTATTTCATACATCCCTTGTACAATCATACATGTATTTTATATCGAATCTGTACCTCTAGAGAATCCTAACCAATATAGGCTGTTACCCCCTGAACCCAGACATACCACTCTCAGAAGGAAAGACAAATTTCTCACATATACTAAACCTCAGGAATGAAAACTTACACAGTGCAAAGTGAAAAGCTCTATGAGGTATTGTTATAGGTGTTGAAAATGATTGTCTCTAGTAACTGAGAAACAAATCCACTTGCAAGTTGAGTAGTCTCCAATATTTTTCAAATAAATGAAGGATAGGCAAACCTAAAAGTATTATCACCTAAAAGATTAAGAATAATTATTGATAAGAGACCAATATGTGGATTCAGGCAAATAACTACATAGTTCAAGGGATTGAGTCACATTTTAGTAACAAGAGTCCCTTCTTTTCCCATCAATTTCATTATTGTGAAGAACATTTCCTGCTTTTTGCATCTATAAAAATGAAAACAAGGATAGAATAGATGCTGAATCTTCCTAATTTTAAAGATAAATAATGATGCATCCGTTGATGAATACATGCAGTAATTGAAAAGTACGAGATGTTTTTCCGTTAAAATTTAACTTTTTATCTTTCATATTCATCAAAAGTTTTGATATATAGAAATATTATTTTGATCAACTGCCTGCTTCTATGTACTTAATAATGGTAATGATAATTCTAAAACTCTTAACATTTTCAAAGTTAGGGTCGTTGGACATTAAAAATTAAATTTAAATCTCTATACATATTTTGGTCACAGTAGATTATGATAGAGTGGTCAGTAAAAGGCTTTCAAGCATAAAACTAAATTACATAATAATAAAATTCGATGGGGTAACTGGAATGAGAATGTAAATCCATGAAGAAAAAGGAGCCATGTAAAACTGACTGTTTAAGAACTTGTTCATGTGTTTAATAGATGCTGTACCAAATTGCTCTGGTATTTAAAGTTCATTAGCTGCATTAAAGGAATGATGTATTTTCTTAATGCCAATGTTTACAACATTCTAGAAATGGCATCACTTGCAACTATTTAAAATTATGCTGAAGATTACTGATGGCACTTTAGACTATGCAAGGGTCATGTACGGTTTTTCAAAATGATTTAGGGGCATAAAAGTTTGAAGGCCACTGGTCTGGAGACTCTGTGTATAATTGAAAAGTTTGGAGTCCTTGTCTTTGCCCAAGTCTGCATTCTGTCATCATCAGGCTGTCACTTGATAAGGGGAGAGAATTGGAAACTATGGGAGAATGAACGACTTCCTCATCTCAAGCCCCAGGTGCCTGCCTAAAACCACAAAGCCCGCTTCTGTCTTTCCAGACCTTGGTCTGTGCTCTCAGCCTTGCCCTTGAGGGCCAAAAGTAAGTGACAGCAGAGATGACAGTGGAGTGGCCACAGGCTCTCAGGGCCAAGATCCTATTGGTACAAAATACTCCACATAGGAGAGCGCCACCTCACCACCACCCTTAGGACCTCACACTTCCCCACCTACAGTTCTCCTTTCTCTTCTAAATTAGCCTTTCCTGAGCAGGAAATGGCCTAAGGATGGCGAAATTATCAACTTGCTCGTTTCCACTGTGTAACTCTGACTTTGTTGCAATTAGAGGGAATCCAGTTCCCTGGGTTAAAGAGAGATTCAGCTGATCTCTAGAAAATTCTCAGCTTCCTTATCTAATGGCAGAGATATTGAGGCAGCTAGTGGAGTCCAAAGAACTCACAAAAAGCCTTTCTCTGCCAGAGATTCAAAGCATTCATCCTCATACAACTGTGATGTGACATAAAGGAGTCACAGTAACCTGTATTAAATATAAAGAAAACAAGACAGCAAAGGTAAGCACACACGCTTTCAGAGGTGTACTACTTGTGGAACCAATGGAAGGATTCAAGCTTCCTCTGTATTCACCAATCTTTATGGGTTGAGTCAGAATCTATGGAAGTAGATGAGAGGACAACACATGTCCTTTAAGGAAGCAGTGCTAAAGAGCTGTAAAATCTTTGCAACTTGTGTTAACGGGAAGACTGTCATTTATGGTGCTATTATTTTTATTTATTCTATTGTAATGTTGCATTAAAATTGATTGCATGCTTAGCACAACGAAGAAACTTCATGCACATTAAGGAAAAAATGAAAAGCTTAGCATATGTCTTCTTCATCTCTTGAAAAGTTTATTTCCCATAAGCCTTAGCAGGCTTTGCTTCTTGTCATCCTGCTTGGTCATGTCTGACGGGAGCCTCAGTCAAGGGTGGCAATCACCTAACCATAATGCTGTACCAGCTTCAGTCCCAGCAGTCACCACTCCAGTCTTTAACTGTACCACTGAACAGTCACCACTGAACAGCTTACACCAAGGGTCACTTGGACGGTGCCTTTGTTTATGTACTATGCTGAGCATCACTCAGGCAAGTGCTATTTAAACTAGTCAATTCTTATACAGAATACAGTTGATAAAATTGTATATTCCCTGTTATATTACCTATGAAAATTAATGAAAAATATGCAATTTGTGGTCATCCTGTATTTAAGTATAGGCTGTGGTTAAATATTGGTTAAAATGGATGTCATGTTTACTTTAGAGAGCTTGGAAATTTCACATCCAGAGGATGCACACCAGTATTTGCTTCTTATAGATGGTTGTATGCACACACACCTATGTCAGGAGACAGGATGTTTGCATGAACATAGGTGTGTGTCGATGCATCTGCTTTGTGCAGACACTTGTGTACACAGGTACAGGACACAGGCTTGTCAGCCATGTCTAGATCACATGGGGTTGGTGAAACCTCCTTTGGACATTTCTAGAAGTAAATGTCCTAAATGTAGAAAGAAGCATATTAAGTCTTCTTCCAACATGTCCTGTCTCATGAGACGCAACAAGAATAAATAATTTCATCTAACCTCATGGATTAGCTTTGCTCACAGCCTACAAACATTCTTTCTGAAATGACAGAAACCTCCTTCCTAGAATTAATCCTTTTCACTGTCCACCCTCTCCAATTGCTGGCTTCTCTCAATAGTTCCCTCTACACATATATGGGAGCCCTCCAGAGCCTTAGAGATAGCTCTTCAGAAACTTTCCCCAGTTCCAATCCTTACTCCCCCTTCCTGCCCTCCTCTCCCTCCTATCTCTGCTTGGCTGTCCTGAGTTTTGCGTGCTGTCCTGTGAAACAGCTCTTCAGCTTACTTCCCAGGCCCCATTTGTTCATTACGTAGGCATGTCTCTTTGGTGGCTGAGCCTACATTCTCTTCAGATGCCACCTGGATTCCTGATGTGTCTTTGGGATACCAGTTTGCCTGTAATCACACCCTGACCAACCCCTCAAATTCAAGTTCTTTTGAATCCAGGGCTTGAAAGGAGAGATGTAACACTTCAGCCTCTGTGCATAAGCACACAGGACTGCAAAGAGCTTGGAAACTTCCACATCCACTTCCAGACATAGAAGCCTTGGGAAGAAAGGAGGCAGTATCTTGTCTAAGGTTGCTAGGATAGTAAATAAAATGAAACTGAAGTCCTAGAGTTTTGCTCTTTTTTATGTAGACTTATTGCTGGAGTGTAGAGTGTATACACAAAAGCATGAAAATGCAAAAATACACATTGAGTCTTACAGAGATTAAAATTTAGTTCTATAGTTTCCCTTCTTCCACCCTTATGTACATGGACTTTGGGTCACTGGGCAAAAAATGTGTTTCCTCCAGGTTGTGTAGATGAATGACTTAAGGATGCAAATACATGTCCATCTGTGGCTTCACTCAGCTATGGAAACTCCCTGGTTTCTATTGCAGGGAAACTTGTGAGGAAAGATTCATGTCCTTGTTACAATAACATTGGACCTCTGATTTATCAAGTCAAAACTATTCGCCTTCCTTGTGCCTCTCCTCCTCTCCCCAAGAGAAGGGAGCAGACTGTTATCTAGCTTCTTGTTGATAGGAACTGAAGATCTCAGCCCAAGTCTAGTAGGTGCTTGGGTTCTTTGGAGGGAAGGTGCAGAGAGAAATAGCAAAAACATCATTACAGCACTGCTCCCTCGGAGCAGGCTCTGTGGCAGCTTACCCAAATGGCAACCGTTTAGCAGAATCTCAGGGGGATGACTATCTCAGCCGGAGCCTCTAGCTTCAGGATTAGGAAAACCCTTGGAGTCTTCCAAAACTACAAGGAGTTAAGAGCCAAGCTGTTTAGCAGCATGAGCCTAGAGGATAAATAAGCCCATTATGATTCTTTCCATTCTCTTACCTGGAGCTGCATATGCCAGGGGCAAAGTTCTCAGACGGGAGCTCCAGGAACACACACCTTTTATAACTTCTCCCTTTGTTTTCCCCTTTCTAAATCTTTCCTATATGGTGGCATTCACTCAAAGACCTCACTGTCCTTTATTGCCCCCACATAATATAATTTTTATTGAGCAGGCCCTGCAAGTCCAAAAATATACATTGAAGAATAACTTGGACCTTATTTTCTTTTCTGAGTGACTCAGTTGGAGCCTCCTGGGTGCACTAAAATCTTCCACAGGAAACAAACTTTAGAGATGTTAAAAGAATTCAATCCACTGAACAACGCTGGAGGCCTCAAGTCAGCTCAGAACCACAGATCACACTAAATTCCACCCAGATCTCAAGTGCTCATCATTACACACACACATAAAGGAAGGCAAGATAAATCCTCCTAGTAATGTTAGATTTAAAAACAAAAATTCCCTCCACAGCCCAGGCATTGGCTGTGGTTCCAGTTTAGGTTCAAACTTACTTAGCCAAAATAAAGTAATCTCTTTCAAACAAGATCACCTTTGCAAAACACTCAGTTGCCCCACAAAATCTAAAAGTTATGAGAACCAATATCAAAATGTGCAGATAGGAAGAAGAAACATAGGGTCCAGAGGAATAAAGGAAATGATGTGTAACTCAGAAAAAGCTAGTCACCTGCTAAGCCACCTTATATAACATCTGAAAGACTCAACTTCCTTGTGTATAAAATGGGGATAATAACACACTTACTCAGAACACATATGGGAATGACATAGTAAATGAGACAGAGGCAATTCATAGGCATCTAGACATTATTTAGACTCTGAATGGTCCTTGGATGATGCTACTATTTTCTTAATGATAAGGTTTTTTTTATTATACAGCATTTTCCAAGTTTTCCATGGACTTGGACTTTGTGTCAAGAGAACTCTTCCAACAATAAGGCAGCTATCTCTGATTCATGGGTGAAAAACAAGTTCAGGGATGAAAAGTCAGGCAGTCAATCTAGGTAGAGCCTCAGCTAGAAGTTAGCCATTGCCACACTCCAAGTGCTTCTCTGTATGGGTTTTGTAAATTAAAGATAATTCTACCTAAAACCACTGGGAGTGATTGTAAGGAACTGCCAAGGTCTACATAGCTGCCAGTCTGGATCCTTGGATGCAGGCTGTTTAGAAAAGCTTAGCTAAAACGAATTGCAGAGAAGGCAAAGCAGGGCTGGCTAAACATGCAATACTTCCTTTGCACTAGGTTCAGTAACTATGTATCCTGGGTGTGAGGTTTCATGGCAGGAGAAAAAGGCAGAACAAGATGATTTGACTTTAACGAAGTAAGCAATGAGATGGCTTCTTCTTCTTCAAAAGGTAAAGTTAGGAAGTGACTCCACTAATTCTTCTCAGTGAGAATAATAATAATAATAATAATACCTCCTATGGATTGGATATTGTTATGGTTGATACATTGTGTCAACTTGAGGAGTCTAGAAGCTTAACTAAGTAACTCAGCAGTTCTACATCCTGGGGTGAAAAGGACATGGCCTTCTTGCTCTGGAATATTGTTAACTGTGTCTATTTGAGAAGTTCAAAAGTTCAACTAAGTGATTCAGCAGGGGGCGGGGCCTTACTTTGTGACATGTGCTTGTGGAAGAGGAGGGCCCGGAGATGGTGTGGACTTGGGTGGATAGCCCATATACAGTACAAGGGAGGAGAAGAGGACTGCTCCCCATCTTCTGCTCTTGCTGATTTGGCTGTCTTCTGCTGCCTTGAATTGTTGCCCCTGTGCCATACCACGCTGCCTTGGAGCCAACTGATTATGGACTGAATCCTCCACAAACTGTGAGCTAAATAAACCTTTCCTTCCTTAATTTGGGGTCTCGGGTATTTTGCCTCAACAATGAGAGAAAAGTAACCAAGACAGATATGCCTGAAGATGATGGCACTGGATTCTACTTTTATTATGGAACGTCTGGAGCCTAAATAGACAGTAGATGTACACCATGGGTACTACAAGGGCAAGGGCTTTTTTAACATTTGGTAAAATATTCTCCCTCACAAGACAATGAGACCACATCTCCAGGTAAGCCCAGGCTAAATGCCAACCCTCGAGCTTTAGTTGAGACTAGGTGAGCTGGCCTGATTCATAGAAGACTTTTGTCTAATTTCAAGGCTCCAGGAGCCTATCACATTGTGCCCTCCATGCCTGGATCCTGGGAGCATCTTGCACATCCACTGAAGGGGCCTCAAATCGCTGCCCTAAGAACAGATAGCACAGAAACCTCTGTTCGGTGTTCCTGGGCTCATTCATCTCAGACAGAGTTTGTGAAGAGTGATTGAGGAATGTGTGTAAAGTATAGTGAGCACCATGTGCTAAGCTGTAGCGTTATTTCCTACAAGGACAGGGATTCCTGCCTTGCCCTGATACTCGTCGGCATTAGTAGCTGTTTCCAGGGTTTTTCCCTTGTGATCTTGTGACATCTGTGTAATGTGAGTCCCATGTCTCTCTTTCCTCACAACCAGAAGTTTCTGGAGGTCAGCTGGGTTGGGAGGAGGCAGGTAGCTGCATTTTGGAGGCCAGTGGAGAGGTAAAGTGAGGCAAGACAAATTTAGCACTTTGCTCACTCCATGTAGCACGGGTCAGATCTCTCATTAGAAAAGTTAGTGGTTGTAAATACGGGACTCCAGAATAGAAAAAGGTAACCCACTCATAAACAGACCTCATGGCAGAGGCTGCATACCATTGGGAATCACTTCATCTCTCTGAACCTTCATCTCCCCATCTATTAAACACCAGTTTGCATTTGTCTCCTAAAATGGCCATGGCAACGAAAAAATCATCTATAGGAAGTATTCTGCCTAGTGCCTGGCACTTGGTAAGTCTTACTATTCATTAGAAAGTAACTATCATAGGAAAAACTGTAATATAGTTGAAGCAGTGCTGGTATACTGTTCTCTTATGGATATTTGCAAGAAGCATTCTCTGGACCCAAGATTTAGACAATACAAGGGAATGAACTGTGCATTCCTATGTGTACAAGTACGTGAGGATATTTCACGGTCAAGGACAATATGGGTTTAAACTGGATTAGGAAGTAAATTCCCAGTGTCGATAACTATCACTGTCATTGTATGGCTGCCCTGTGGAAAGGTGAGCAGTCTTTTCTGGTTTTCTGCTGCTGCAATAAATGAACCAGAATGCACTCCCTTCTTTTCTCTCTGTCATTGATTTGCCCCCTCCTGGTAGGGTACATCCTGCAGCTTGCACAGATCTACCACAAAGACACGATTGTCGCTACAGGTGACATCTACTCCTTCCACATCATTCTAAATTAATCTTTTTAGCTGGAGGGAGATTCCAGCCCTTGGGCCACCTTTTGTTTTATTAACTGACAACTAAAAGTGCCAGAAGTAGCTGGGGAAAAGGCACAAACTGGGGGTGGGGGAACACTTGGCATATTTTAATTACTTCAGTAAACATTGCAATGCGTACCACAGCAGAAACTACCATCCACAAGTACATCCCCACGCAGAAGAAGGTTGAAGCCTCACAGAGGGAGAGGACACAAAGAACATGCAAGGCCTCTGTAGACTGCAAGTTGCCTGATGTAGCTTCTCTGAGCTGGAGTTGAATTTCCAACCCATCCACTGATTTGACCGGTGGAACAGCTGTGATGAGGACAAGGACAGGTGGACAAAATGGGGTTTTCACAGACCCAGAGCTAACTTGGGAACTGAACGCACCACTCCACTCATTGGAAAATGTGATGTTCATTGGGTCATGAAAAGAGCCCCTTTCATTCTAAAGGAAGGAGGCTTGCAGTGTGGGAGGAGCCTTACTGATCACTTATCACTTCGGCACTCTCCCCTCTGAGGCCATGGATAAAATCCTTGAGTTCCATCAAAAGATAAGGATTCAACTTAGAAAAACAAACAGGGTTAAATTCTCAGGGAAGCCTAGGATGGTGATAACAGCAGCTGAAGCACTCTGTGAACTACAAAGACATTAAGAAACACAAGCACCCCAAGTTCTTAGTTAAGCTCTCCCCTGAGAATTCCCATGAAAGTGGTACTCATAGAGACTCAAGACACCTCTAGCATTCCGGAGGGCGAGACAGGCAGAGAAAAGGTCTACCATACAGGGAAGCCATGGAACTGAGTCCAAAGAGCACTGAATGAAGAGTCAGGTCATCCGAGTTTTCATCTCACTGTATCAATGCCCCCTCTGTGGTCCTGGCAGCCTGCACTTCCTTTACGCTCTCAATGTTCCCGTTTTCACTAATGACGTAGTTGAGCCAAAAGATTGTTATGATTTCACTCTTTAAAAGAAAGACTTCAGATTGTCCAAAGCATAATTTTCTTATCTTAATCTATATGCCAAGAGCCTTGAACAAAAGCTCACCTCAAGGGCCACTTTAATACCTGCAGCACCCTCAGTCTGAATTTCCAGAGGACCATGTGTGTATGGGATCACCCATTGGGGGCAGGCCAGTGAGAGCCTGAACTCCCAATCCTGCGGGGTCTGAGGGTCACATCACACCACCTGCCTATCCCTCGGCACCAGTGTCCTCCTCCATGAAATTGGTGGTCTGAGGGGAAAAGCTGTATTTGTTAACCTGTAAGTATCATATGGTTCCAAAACATGAGAAGTCAATGAAATAGGGCCTGGATAACCTCTGGATGCCCCTCCCAGCTCTGGGAGAAGGTTAGAGTTCTGGGGCCCACTGACTTCCACAGTCCCAACACTGCACCTGGGCCCAGGGTGCGTGGGACGAGGGCAGTGGCAGATGAAAGGCATAATGCAGCCAGGCCTCCACTCAGCATGTGGCGGCCCGGGACGCCATCCGAGGCCTGCAGCTGTGGGCTGCACCTTCTCCCTTTATAAACAAGCCCTACCTCTTGGCTTCTCCTTTAAGGTCAAAAGGCTCTTCTCTGAAGCTGCTCTAAGGATGAACACAGGAGAAAGTCTTAAATGCTAAGCCAGCAAACACAGTTGGATAGATTTTAGGGTTTGCTTTTTTTTTTTTTTTAAAGACATTCCTACTCTTTTATACACATTCATGTTTCCAAAAACATATAAGTGGGCTTCTTGTTTCCAGGCAACTGAGTTTGGGAAATATCTTTCTTAGTGTCATTGAGCGGGCCCCTGAAAGGTGGAGTAGGCTATGCGCTGGGGTAGGTAATGGCTGATAGTAGAACTTTCATCTTAATTTATCTGCACCGCTGGTCTCCGTTGTAACAGAGTTAGGAAGAGATGCTTGTAGCATTTGCAGTTTGGAGCCAGAAGTGGAAGTCTTGTGTCAGTGAGCAGGATTACAGAACAACAACTTACTGAGTGTTTATATTGTGCCAGGGTGTATGCTAAAGAGTTAAAATGCCCTAGTTCATTCAATCTGCCCCCAATGCACTGACCCTGGAAGTTACTGTTATCAGCAGTATTGCATCAAACAAGGAAGAGAGGGAGGAAAAAGAGAGAAAAGGAACAAAATTAAGTAGCTTATTGCAAAAGGCTAAAGAGTGAGAAATCCAAATCTTACACCCAAATTATTCTGATTCAAATATCAATATTTTTATGGACCAACAAGTTGAAATTGTTGTGCATCTCCCAGTTAAAGGAAGACTTTCTAGTTAAAAAATGTTTCAAGGAAAGTAAACTGGTGGGTTAGGGTGGCAATTTTTAGAAAATGGTATAGAAATCCTACAACCTGTTTTCTATAAAAACAGCCACCAAAGCTGAAAGGGGATTTTCATTCTGAAATATCTAAATCAGCACATCCAATTAGGTAAAATGGGAGCTCACTTCAACCCAGAAAGCGTTCAGAAAGATGATACCAAAATCCATCCTATACTCCTCATAGATAGACGAGAAAAAGCAGCAAGCCATGGGCTTTGCTTCCTCAGCCATCCTGCTGCAGTTTTTCTCTGCATAATACGCAGCTCCGCTGTGGAGTGATTCTGATGATCTCTCACTGGGTCAGCTGAGCTCACAATGGCAAGTCCTCCCTGCTGAAAACAAGTCTTCATTACTAAACATCTAGGTCCTGCATAATGTATTCAACTGCGAGAGCATTTATCATCATAACTTTCAAAATTTATTACTCTTGATCGTTTGGATATTCATTTGCCATTAATGTCTCTTTCTCTAATATCGTTGCCTTGGGAAGGAAACAAAGGAAGCATTGGAAGAAAAACTGGACAAGAGAAGGAAGGAGGAAGAGAGGAAGAAATATGCACAGAGCCTGGTGACAGTCCGTATTTGGGTCTTAAAATGAATCAAACACCACAAATAAGTCTAAACCCCGACATTTTTATTATTAGGACACCATATTGTGTTTTTGCTTAAGGTAGTTTGGGTTTTGTTTTCTGTCACTTAGGGCAAACAGAATCCTGATAAAACACTGGAAAATTCATCTCTTAAGTTTGTCTTTATTTTAGGGAATAAAATGTCTATCAGAAACAGACGTAAGAGGAGAGATTCAGAGAGCTTCTAGAGGCCCAAAGAGAAACCAATCGTCCAGCAAGGACGCAGTCACAATGGGCCTTTTTCCCTCTGTCTTGCATGGCAGATCCATGTGCCAAGATCCCAGCTGCTACAAGGCATTACGGGACACAGTTCCCAACATGTGGCTCTGATGTCAGCATCTGTATTGACAGCCCTCCCTGTGTGGCTGCATCTGCCCTGGTGATGGATGGACTTCTTCAGCCAGACACATTGGGCTGGAGGCTACAACAGACACTTAACTTCCCTTAGGCCTAGCCACCATGGTAGGAAGAAAGGGGGGTCAGCAAAAACCTGAGGGACAAGCTAATGCTCAAGAGAGGTAAATACCAGACGAGAGAGAGTGGAACTCATCATCCCCAATAGCATTTTCAGACAGGAGGCTGACATGTAATTCTTCCAAATATATGGATTTGTTATGAGCATTTGTCCTAAAACAATTGAGGAAGCAAATGGAGCTGACCAACTTTGAAGATAAGATCCAGCTCTAGGAGTGTGTAATCCAACCCTAAGGCCAAGGCAACTTCCCTTGGGAACAGTCTTGGAGGAAATGGGCAGAAAGGTTCTCTGCTCTCCTCTGTCATCTTCTCTGTGGTTCTCTCAGCTCCTTCATGTAAAGACCCGAATGCCACCCCTCTCCAGGCAACCCTTATCGTTGTGACCAAAGGGGCTTGCTGGACTCTGAAACACTGTTCAGATCAGCAGAGAGCAAAATCCTAAGGCAGCTAGGAGTTCAAAGTTTAAATACCATGTAATGAGCAGAGCTCTTATCTTGGATAAATCTCCAGGTTAAACCCACAGGACTGGCCTGGGCACACACAGATAATCTTGGCCACACAAAGACTTGAGATACCATATAAATTAAGAGGCATCTCACCCAGAAGAATTTATTTGTTTTCCCCAAAAGACCAATCTTAACTATATCAAAGCACAAATTTGAATTTCCACAAGAAACTCACAAGATTTGAGATAACAGTTTTGAAAAGCTGGATAACCACATCTCTTCATTTCAGAGCTCTTAATGATATTGGTGTTTTATTCCATCAAAGTTTTAGTGTGCTTTGGAGTGCTCCCTGGCTTAGAGACAACTTTACTATACCCAGTCCCACCCTATAACCTCAGTGATAGCTAAAAACAGCACTCACGTACAGCAGCGCGAACGAAGCTTATCCTAACCATCCCTCATGTGTCCCTTGGGTGTGCAGACACAGGTATGTGCTTTGAGTTTCCTTTAAAAAACTGGGTTTGCTTGAGTAGGGAGACACTACCTCCCACCAGGCTCCCAACTTGATAATATAAAGAAAACCTGTGCTCAGACCTCCAAGTAGGCTGCTGGACTAAAGCATACTTATGACTCTGTCCTCTTAGACTCATGTCTACAGCTTGAGCATGGTCCTCCTAGCTGTAACCAAACCCTTCCTAAAATTGAACATCCCCTGTACATGTGAGTGGCAGAGTTGGCCACAGGTCACCAGAAAAAGAAGGAACAGCTTTATCAGCAAGAAATATACCTAGATATTTCTAGCCTTTACCCCTCTTCCCAAGTGGGACTCCAGAGCACACAGAGGCAGAACGGACAAGCCAGCTGTTGTTGAGGTGGATTAGGATTTGAGAAGAAAAGGTAATTAGTTCACTTGCTTGCTTTTATCAGGGAGGAGATTCAGAAAAGAACATCAGAGAGGTACATCCTATGGAAGAAGACAATGAAGCTTTGCTCCTCAGTGCTTGAATATTAAAGTGAGAGGAGAAACCAGACAATAGTCCACAAGCTGTGAAGAACAGTGCTTGATGAGGTAGTCATAATCCCATAGAGACAAGACAGTAGGGAGGAGCATTCAAGGGCCAGGAGGATATTCTTGTGATGTTGGCATTCTGATGGCAAAGAAAATCCTTGACAAATGATGAGAGTAATAACTTTTCTCTTTTTTGTGAAACTGAACGAGACATTACCTTGATGTGCATTGAGACCTGGGATAAATGCATGCTAGAAGCTCAAGGAAATAATAGCATTGCATGTGGGAAGATGCTCCTGGAGGAACATGGGAAAATGTTATCGATGTCCCAAAATAATTCTTTCCTTGTTTGTAACAGAGATGTTGTGTGCGTCTAAATGGTGATTCGCTTCCCACTAACCTTCTTAGGAGCCCGCTTTATGTATGAAGCAAGAGGTTACCTATTATTTTTCTGGGCAATATAGGAAGGTACACTACAACTAAGCACAAAGTTACACAGTCATAGTGATGTCAAATATAACCATGATATCTAAGATGTGGTCCAGAGCCATCCTGCCTGCTTCTTGCAAATAGCATTGCAAGACCGGATGGGGTAGTCTGTGGATTCCATTCATAGAATTAGGGACTAGGAATTATTCTCAAATTCAACTCTTCATTCAAAGCTCTGTC
Source organism: Chinchilla lanigera (assembly GCF_000276665.1). Lineage (NCBI taxonomy): Eukaryota > Metazoa > Chordata > Mammalia > Rodentia > Chinchillidae > Chinchilla > Chinchilla lanigera. The sequence goes on along the minus strand of NW_004955416.1, from coordinate 16,988,753 downwards.
AAAAATCCTGTGGCAAATATCAGAACTTTGCATGCACTCATCCCATCGTGATTATTGGGACCCACACACCATGCAGTGGCCCTCCTTCCAGCTCTGCTTAAGATGGACATGACCACAGAATACTTGCTCTCATGCCCCAGAGATTTGCCATGCCTATCCTCATTCCCACTGGCAGTGACACAGAGAAGCAGCAGAAATCACTGTCCTTATGCACACAGTCAGCAAAGACATGGACAACCACCCCGACACACCTTCTGCTCTTGATCCAGCCATGCAGATGAGCCCATACACACGATCTCGGGATAACACAGGGAGTCCAACCTCTCTTTTCCTTCTCCACTTCCTGCCAATTGCTGCTTATGGATGGACGCTGAGACTAACTGATAAAGGCAGGATTTCCCACTTAAATCTTGCCTCCACTACCTTCTAGTTTTATGTTTAAACAGCAGTGCCCTCATCCTTAAAATAGGACTATGATAACTTTTTCATAGAAAGAGTGCAGAGTAAATTAATGAAGTTACTCAAAGCCTCTAGAAAGTGCTGAGAGTCGTTGGTCAGTAAAGTAAGATGCTTCTGCCTCCCCCAAGGACACACCATCCCCAAGAATGGAAGAAGGAAGGACCTGAAGAGATCCTGAATGGCCAGCACCAGCCACATATGAAAACATTTTGCACAAATGAATCCAGCCTTGTTCACTTTCTGATGCCCTCTGAACAATATCAGCGGGACAGGAAACTGCTAAACACAAAGCGACAAAGTAAGCTTCCAACGCCATGGCCAACTGACTTTCCCTCTTTGCTTTTTGCCGTGCAGAAGTTTGGATTTCTTCATCTGAACTCAGACTTTTCAGCTCTGACTTCTGCAGAAAGTTTTATCTGAGCCACAAAACTCCTTGGAGAAATTAAGTGAACTAAATTGTTTTACCTTTTTGAAGGAGCTCAATTGCTTTGAACCCCTATCTAAAATGGCACACACACACCTACCTGTGCACACACTCACACACCCACCATCACCACCACAATCACTATCACTACTACTGCCATCATCCAGTACCTATTTTTATCCTCTCTGCTTGATGTCTCTTCTAAAGACCTATCACGTTCTAACTTATTATGTTTCTGAGTTTATCTTCTATTTCCTTTATTAGAGGCAAAAAAGATTTTTATCTGCTTTATTCACAGTTGTATTCCTAGCACCTAGAATAGGTCAAGATCCATAAAGAAGCATCTGTATGCCCCAATTTACTATGGATGGTCTAAATTTATGCCTTTAGTTCCTATTTAATTATTAATAGCTTCCTTTTTCACTCTAAGAAGTATCTAAGTTTAGACAATCAAATGCACACACTTAATTTGCAATAAGTTATTTGCAATAAGTTAATTAATTGAATTAATAAATTTGACCAATCTGATACTTTAAATAAAACCTGTCAACTCCTGAAACTGAGAGTTGGGCTTTAATGAGATTGAAATACACATATTTATTTTACAAGCATGAGAGAAAATTAAACTCTTATATGACCCTGCTTACAAAACTCCCACAAGGCTGGCAAACATGCTTGTTTTGAGAAGCTCTAGCTACACAAAGCCCCAAAAACTCCTAAACGGAAGCCTTATGAGTAGCAGTGTCAAGATGAGAAGCTTGTGTAACTATGGCCCTGAGAGAATCTGGGAGGCTATGCTTAATTTACCTCCCTAACCAAATCAGGAGAGAAATGAATGCAATTGTAAGAGTATCCCTGGGCATCTGAAGGATCAAGATAATACCTTATATTAAGAAGCTGAAGTTTCTCGCTTCTAAAATGACTCCACAACACTCAGTCGGTGTTTGGAAGCAGCATCTGGCCAGTGGGAACGCACCTGAAGATAACAAGCAGTACTTGGACTGGAGTTTTAAGGTCAGGTAGCTAAATTTTCTGGCTGTGTTTTTCCAAGTGGATCAGTCCCAAAACAGAAGGAAAAGAACCCTAGGCAAAACATGAAAGGAAGCCATCCAATTCAGCCTTCAGATCAAGACAGGACAGATGGAACTTCGACTGACTCTGCAGTATGTCCACCACCTTGCCAGAAATTATCACAGAAATCAAAATAGGGAGGGTAAAATTCTACCCTCAAATGCTGGTGGATATGACTCAGTCACAGAGGCTAGTAACAACTGTCCTCAATTCATCAGAGCTTAAGAAGGAGACCTATCTTCAGACCCTCTGGCCTATGTGCTAAGGATGATCTTAGTTCTTCAAAGGACGTACCCAAAGTACACACACAGCTCAAGGCCACACCTCCTGCAAGGCATGAAAGCAGCCAAACCACCACCCATGCAGTGCCTCCAGCCTCCACCAACACGCAGACCTGCATACAACCCTGCAGCCATCTGAACTCTAGCGGCCATCCCCACTGTGCACCAGATTTTAGCAGGTCATGGCCCCACCGCCCCACCATGCTACCACCCCATGAGACATCCCAAGCACATCTATGGCTTTGGCAGGAAACTTCCATTGAAGTGAAATGATGCCCCCATGTTGGGAGGCAGAAAGTGGTTGGAGCAGCCCTCAGCCCATGGAAGTTCCTCTCCAAAGCCTGCAAGCTGTCAGTCTGTGTGGGAACAGCTCAGCCTTGGCCCCAGAAATGAAATCCAGACTCACTGTGCAAGTTGTCGGTGCTGCTAGCCTCTGCCGCTGCCATGACACGCTGACTGGGCCCTTCTGGCATGGCCCTTCCTGACAGTGAATGGGGCAGAGAGCAGGGAGGGGAGAGAGAAGAAAAGGGGTGAAGGGAGAGGAAGGATGTGCCTGAGGATGGAGGAAAGGGGAGAAAGGCATTGTGTATCTTTAACTAAAGGGGTATCCTTCCTGACCACAGTCTCCAAATACCTCTCCCACACTCTACGCAGGAAAGCTGACAGCAGCCCTCCACCTGCAAGACCCTCACAGAAGTCCTCCCAGAATGCCACTCATAGCCCAGCCAACAGACATTTCCAGGGCCAACACCCAGCTCTTTTCCTGTGAGGGCCACCAAAACTCAATGGGCTTCTCTCCAAAGCTCACCTCTCTTCTTGACAGGGTGAGTCCTTCTTACCCCAGAAGGAAATGGGTTTTATCTAGATTTTTCCACCTCTCAGGTTAAAGAAATAGCATTTTCTCCCAAACTCCTGACAGTGCTAGCAGAAAATCCATGAACTCACAGCCATTTTTAGAGCTTCCCAGAACCTATTCCTTATTTTTCCAATTTGGAGAGGAGGTGGGCTAGCTGAACATCACTGGCATGGACACTCAACCTTCCCCCTCCACTCTGTCAACAGAGTTAAGTGCTGGTCTTCTCCAACCCACCAAGGAAAGCTCTTCCAAGAAGGTAGTGGAGGGGCTGCACTAGACTTCCTTAGAAGGGTGACTCAAGGTAAATTAACAAGTGCCTTCCCTGTCAAGAGTTGTGTACAAAGGAGAAGAGGTAGGACCTCTGCTCTTAGTGGAGCCAGAGGCAGAGAAGCCACTGAGAAGGACCTGAGGAGGAAGCAGGCTGGTGAAGTCTTACACCCAGTATGCAGCTGAGGCCAAGGAGACCTTCCATGAAGACAATGAAGTGTGGGTCCGTGGTGTTTGATGGTGCTGAGGGACAGACAGAGAGAAGGAATGAATGAAGAGGGAGAAGCAGGAAAGGACATACGAGCAGTTGGGAAGATGTCTTATGGGTGAAATTCTCCCCCCACTAAAAAATCTATTTTATTGAAGTCCAGTGCCCCTGGGACATCACCATGTGACTGTAAGAGGAGATAAGGCCCTAAGAGAGGTGACCAAGGTAAAATGAAGTCATTACTATAAACCCCACTCTAATGCACCTGATGGCCTTATGAGAAAAGAAAATGTGGACATATATTTACACAAGAAGGACCACATGAGGATGCAGGGAGAAGGTGGGCACCTGCAAGGTAAGGAAACAGATCTCAGAAGGAACCGGATGTGCCAAACCTTGATTTTGGTTTGCAGCCTCTGAGCTAAGAGAAAGTAAGTTTCTAATGTTGAAGCACCCACTCTACAACACTGTGTTATGGCAGCCTCAGCAACGGACACGAGACCTCGGTAGTAGGTGAAGTGAGCATGGGGTATTGCGGAGCAGCAGGCAGACTGGCTGGGGTGGCCCTCAGGGGCTTCTTGTGGGAGAGGTCAGGAAGGAGACTGGAAGAGTGGAGAGAGCCTGCTAGCCCAGGTGAGAAATGTCTACTTTGGGGAAATTACTCAGCTGAGGCCCTCAGGTGAATAGTGGGTGGGATATAGACTGAGGAAGAGATGTATAGTGCAGCCTGCGCCTGAAGGTGCATGTACTGATCTAGATGTTGGAGCAACCGGGGCGTGGACAAAGGTAATTCTTGCCAATGTGCAAAGATCAGGTGCTGTATCATAGCAGGCAGGTGATGAAGAGACAGATTCAAAGAGGATGCCTTTCTGGGGAACCTCCCAAGAGAGTTTTCATGGACGCTAACTGGCGGCTGGGGAGCGGAAAGCAGTAGGCAGCCATAGTGAGTTTATTTCAAACATTCCAAATTTCAGTTGCCAATGAATTGTCCAGGGGAGACTTACAGAGGAAGTAATCAAAGAGAGAATAGATAGAAGCTGAAAATGTAAATTTAAGCAGCTTCTGCATCAAAGCAAAAAGGGGTTCTAACCATGGGAGTGTGTGAGGTTTGCAAAGCAGATGTCAGGAATAGCTGCACCCTAACATAAATGAGAGAAAGGAGAGCAGCCAATAAAAGATGCAAAGAGTAGCCAGGAAAGGGAATGCACTGCAAAGCCAGATGTGACTGAGGCATCGAACAAGAATATGATGCCGTGTTGGCAGGGGAGACAGCTTGAGAGGGAAGATGGGTGTGCTGCTAATAATATCATTCAGCAGATAGTTCAGAAAGGACGAGCCTTGAGAAAAGACATTTGAATTGGCCATGGTGAGATAATTACTGACCCCTAAACTGCAGAGTCAATGAAGTAGTAAGAGCAAAAGGTCAAAAATTAAGACAGAAGATGAAACCACCTATTGTAATACTTGAGGAGACGAATGGAAATTGGAAAGGGCTGAAAGGTCAAAGGAAGATTTGTCTTTCATGTAAAAGAGATTGTGAATTTTTTTAGTAGAAAGGAGGGAGAAAGCCTTTAAGAAAAAGTTCAGAGTGAGATAAACGTAGTCATAGAGAAAGGTGGGCAAGGTAGAGACCAGGCAGGAAGCAGAGAGCAAGGCACAAACAAGTGGGAAAGAATAGAGGTATGAATGTGAAGATATGGAGAGGGTGTATTTGGTCTAATATTTCACAGCCTCATGAAAATACATGGCACATGCATAATGAGCCCTTAAATTACTATACTGTAAGCAATCTCTACTATACAGTCATCTTTTAACATCTGAGTTGGAAGAAAGTAAAACTTTGAGGTCATCTACTGCACCCTGACATCCAATGTGCATGTCTCTACAGCATCTCTAATGTGTGGTTCTCTGAAATTTCTGGAAACACGAGGATAGACAGTAGAGATGGAGTATCCACTGTCATGCAGGCGGACATCGTGGGCTGGTCTTTATTTACATATAATAATGGCAAATGCCTACGTCTCTATGCTTTACCACCTTTGAGTCTGAAGTGTTCCCACACTTTTTAAATCACCCCACCTCATGGGTAAGGAAGCATGTTGTAAAATCCATTATTGAATGAAAGTAACAGAGAACCAGCCCTCAGCATCTCTGTACTGAGGCCTGGTTTGTGATTTCTGGGTGTTTTAACCTACACTGCCCTTGTGCATCAACCCAAATCATGTCTGTCTCCTTGTTTATAGCATTTCATGGACATTTCTGGAATGCCCAGTATGTGCCAGGCACAGCATTAGGTACAAAAAATGTGTAATTGCTAAAGTAACACCTTACAGAAATTGCAAGCTGCTGTAAACACATGTGTGCAGATGTCCTTGAGAATATATTAATATATTTGACAACAGAGTGGAGATACAGCTCAGAGGGGCTGGTAGCTCAGTGTCACAGCACCTGCCTGGAATGGGCAAGGTCCTGAGTTCAATTCCTTGTACCAACACACACACACACACACACACACACACACACACACTGACCTACTACAACACATTTAGAGGTGCTGGAGCAACATTCTTTGTCTCTCACCACCTCTTTTCTTGCTTCTAGCATGTCCTATCCCTTGCACCCAAAGAATTTGTGGACATTCTTGGGACTACACCTGGCTCATAGCACTTGCTGCCGCTTGCTTAATTGTTACAGTGCAGAAGCCAAACTCCCTGAATTACTGTCTCTTTGTTTGCTATGGCTGCCAGCCCTGACTCACCCCAACTAGGTGCCTCATTTTTCTTGTATAACCTTTCTACAAAGTCCTGTTGGGGAAAAAAAAACATGGGATTGAATCATTTAGATTCATTCTAAACTCTATCTAACCTCATGAAGCCCATACTATATTCATATGCTCTTTACATTTTTTATTCAAGAAATTTTTGTTCACATCCTTTTAAAAAACTTAATACTAAATATACCTGACCCAACTCTGCCATGCATTTATTGTGCAGTCTAAGAAATACCAACTAATATCTCTAAGCCTCAGTTTACATGCATGTAAATAGGGATAATCATATCAATCTGTCCGCCTTACAGTATTTTGATGGTAATCAGAGATAAGCACTGTATCTGTAATAGTCTTGTTGATTCTACCACGAAGATGCATGAACCTGACAATCATCTGCTTGTTTCCTCCCTCTCCCTCCAACTTCCACTTCTCTCTTTAAGTGGATTTGACAAGATGAATTCCAAATTCACTTCTAGCTATGATCTCACGAGTTTGCCATTGTAGTTTATCCAAATTTTATCAAGGCATCTATCAATGGCTCTCATGAAACACTTACAGAAAAAAAAAAAAGAAAGTTAATGTACCTAAAAAAACAGTCCAGTTGGTTAAAGTCATAACACTGAAATGGCTATGTCTAAAGAATTGGATCAACATCTGCCTGGGAACAGAACTCTAGCCAAAAACTTAAGCTCTTGAAATGCTTAGTTTTCCAAAAATAAAAATACGCTTAAAGATATTGTGGGTACATTGATAAAAGCACAGAGTAACCAGCACTGAACTGGCAGGGAAATCTGCATCCAGAGCACCAAAAACTGTTGTAGAGTAGAATGGGGAATAAAGTCTACCCAGAAATAAGGTACTTTTACTGTGCAAAAATTCTAAAAAATAAGCAACTTCTTAAAAGTGCTTATTGAAGGTAATTTATGATACTAGGACATGCACACCATCTGTGAACATGGGCAAATACACCTAAATGAGCCCCAGTAATGCAGGAGAATCTGGCAAAACCCTTGCCCCCCACAGAAATTCTATCAACACAGAAGCATTTGGTAAATTCCTGCTCATGCTGTCCTAAAATCCTTTCATTTGGGAATATGCCTACAAGAGTCCAGTAGAATCCCTGGCCAGGCACCACTAACCAGGAAGGGATATGCCAGTATTGAAATTAATTGCACATAGATTCACCAATCCCTTTTGCAAAATTCATGGCAGATACCACCAGTTGATCACATTCCTTTTCACTGGTCCTACATGCAATCCATCACTCAAATCAGGGCACCTACAACCATCCATCAAAACTTCTTCCTGAGATAGACTTATCATCCCAGAGGCACATACTCCTTGATAGCCAGGCAACTAGGTTTACAAGCAACAGAATGACTCACTTTTCATATATGAGGGCAATTCTGTGACATGGAAAGCATAGGAGAATATTATAAGAAAGTGACTCCCAAGTATTGGAAAATAAATAAAATACAGTTGGTCTTTTGAAGATCACCATAACATGAATGAAAATGTGGATGTAGAGCCAAGGATGACTGGAAAAGCTTGGAGCTCAGGAGGACCAAGCCCGGTTGCCATAGAAGAAAGGAATACTGTATATGTTTCAGAAGGGGCACTGGCTGGTGGACTGAAAAAGGATAGTTTTGCAACTGGCTGATAGCAATGTGCATTGCCTCCTGCCTTTGGGCAGGAGAGAGAAGATTAATGCAAAAGGCATGGAGTATTTCTGAATCTACATGGAATCTAAGAACTCTGCTGTCAATCTTTCTTAGATAGACAGCACTGATTATTTGGGTCTTCTAACTCCCTAGTTCTGACTTCTTCCTCTTCTCCCTATGATGAGGCTTTTCACATAGACTAATACTAAAGTGAATGCTTTGGTCATGTAGTCTTTAAATAATTGGTCCCCTATGTGAATCGCATTGTTGTTTTGGTACTAACTCCAGTCCAATGGGTGTTTACGTTGTTATGAGACATTCACTCAGTCCTCTTCACTGATAAGCAGATGTTTGGGTCTTATGGGGAATTAGAGCCAGCTGCCTTTCCCTTAGATGACAGCAATGCATTTTCCAGATGTACCTACCCAGAGTCCCCACATAGTGACCATTGGTGCCTGCCAAGTAGGGACCCATGAGGATACATTTAAATATGCATAGGCCAATGGAGACATTATTTCCTATCCATTTCAAACATCTCACATAGTACTATATGTATTAAAATTAAGCATTTTCATAAAACATTGAGAACATAAAAATCATTGTGCTAAAATAGACTGGGTTCCTTTACCTTCAAGGTAACTTATGCTTTAGGGAGGTATTAGACATTGGAGCTGGAATGTAACTCAAAGACTTATATGTGAAAGGTTTGGTCCCCAGTTGATGGCACTACTGGAAGGTGATGGAACCTTTAGGAGATGGGGCCTAGTTAGAGGAAATAGGTTACTAATGATGTGTCATTGAAGGGTATATTTTGCCTTAGCCCCACCTTCTCTCTGTTTGCCGACTGCCATGGGGTGAGCAGCTTTCACCCGCCACATGGTTCCCACTATGATGTTCACTCTCACCACGGGCCAGAAGCAGTGGAACCAAGTGACAATGGACTGAATCCTCTGATACCATGAGCAAAAATAAATCTGTCTTCCTTTAAGTTTGTTCTTCTAAAGTATTTTGTCACAGCAGTGAAAAGCTGATTAACGCAAGAAGTACAGGAGAGACACATATTGAAATGACTCTCTACCCCTAATGCCCAAGGGCACCTGATCCTCAAATCCTCCTCTGTGTGACCGAAAGTGGCACACACTTAGGAACCGCGGAGAATGGGGCTTGAATTCTGAAGAACTTTGTCCACTGTAGGATTCATGGTTCACGGTCATCAGTCATCAAAAGTTAGTTCCAACCTAACTCTACTGATCCACAATGGAAAAGCTCCTCCTTTGCCCACACATGCTTTCTCTTTTTTCCTGGGGCTTCCAACTGACCAACCTGAATGTCTAAGCCAGTCCTAGAGAGAGGAGCAGACAGTTTTTTGTCTGTCTCCGAGTTCTCTTAAATCAGCTCTTCTCTTTAATTTTAATATCCAACACCAAAGACTCATTGTGGAAAATACTTTGGCATGTAACTCATTCAAATTTCTTCTATATAACTTCTACCTTTTCACCTACATAGAATAATAATAGCCATCTATTGAGTATCTAATAGATACTAGGCAATTTACATACATTATCTTATTTAATGCACACAAAAGAAGAAAATCATCCTCCCCGCCCCCTTTTTCAGATAAAGAATCTAAAGCTTAGAGAATTTAAGTAAATTTCCTAAGGTCATATAGCTCTAAACTGAAACTCAAAGATTCAAGTATCTGCCCGATTTCAGAGTTGGTGAGTGCTCAGCCCCCTTCTCTTAAACTACCTGTCTTGCTTCTTCAGCGCTGTCCCATGAGATGAGCTAAGTCTGGAAAAAACAACTGGGAACAAAAACTATGTTTAAAATTCTGAATTTCTGATGTTGTATCGACCCAGTCCTCTGCATTCTCCTCCTCCTGCTGCTTAGTCACAGGCAGAACACAAATTCTTGGGCTTTGAGGATTATGAGAGAAATACAATTCCCTACCAGGAGGAAGTCAAGGGAACACAATGTTCTCTTTACATGCAAATATCTTAATTACAGCTGGTAAAGAAGATATTTGTATGGAAATTTATGTATTTTTATATGTTATATATTCTGTTTGTCTCAGAAAACAAAAGGCCTTTTGCACTTGAGGAAGGAAAATGGAGCCTGTTACAATCCATCCATCACTGCCCTCCACAGGAGTGGAGAAAGAAGCAGGGCGGCAACACGGGGCTCATTGGCCTCCTGCAGTCTCCTCTCCCCTCCTCAGAATGGCCTCCAATAACACCTGCCTCAAGTCTGGAATTTTCTGATGGGGCATCTGCTCCGTCTTGTCTCCCTGGTGTCAGTCCCCAAGGAGATGCCAGCATCCATAATGCCAGTGTCCACCCCAACTAAACACCACTTTTATCAGCAAGAGAAAGCAATGCAGCTTCAAACTTGCAGAAGAGGAGATCCGGTTTTGGAGACCACTGGAAACCACTCTCAGGAAAAGGGCATTATTTTTTAACAGGGCAAAGGAGGGTCATGTTTTTATTCCATTGGTTCTCCACAAGTCATGGCAGCCCATGAATAAAGTACCGCCAATTGTTAGTTTTTCAGTGTTATGATATCTATTTTTTAATATAAACAGTACTTTTTTCTACTAAGAATATTGGATAAAATAGACATACATTACAGCAGGTAGGACTCTGACTAGATAAACCTGAGAACTTCCCAGTTCTAAAGGAGTGTTAAAAATTATAAACAGCTAAATCTTTGATAATCATTTCCCTTTGCCACAGCTGGAAGGAAACCTGTGGAATCCCAGGAGAATCTCCAGAAAAGAGCGAGCAAAGCATCTGTCTAGGACAAGTTTGATGACATTCTGCCTGGGGCCAGCAGGGTGAAACAGATGACATTTAAGACTCCTTCTTGCTACATGTTTCTTAAAGTTGAATGATGTGGCATTTGCTCATATAGTTCTAACACTCTAGGGATGCAAAAGAGACTGGGGTGGCCTGAGATGCATTTTTGAAAATCCATCTTGACCACAATTTCACCGTTGCTCATTTTCAGGGTTGCAATCCAGAACAGCAAGCAACTCTGAGCCCAAGGCTCTGGCCTGCAGTTTCCCTTTCTGTGCTGTGCTGCACTGATTCCAAGGGCTTTTCTTCCATCCTCTACCGCTACCGCTGTGGAGTAGGAGTAGGATCTCGTTGCCTTGTTCCTGTTGCCCACTATGACAGTGTTTCCGTGGTTGTCCATTGACTGTGCACAATGGGAGGAAACCCTACAGGGAGGTGAATGCCCCAGATAAGTTCACCTCATGGTTACAGTCCACACCTCACACCTCACCTTCCTGGTCTTCACACTTTCTCTACATCATCCTCACACTAGCCTGCTAGAGATCCTTCTCTGTATTCAGTTCTGCATTTACAGAACCTTTGGGTTGCAGGTCGATGTTTGAGTTGTTTTACTAAATATATTTGAGATGTGCATACCAAGGCACCCTGTCTCCCTGCAGGTCTACTCTGTAGCCGTGTTTCCTAACTAGCACCATGCACCTTCTATCAAAGCTGACGAAAAGAGCAAGCATGTGCTACAGGGACTGTGAATTGACGGAGGCCCCGTTCCTTCCTCCAGTGTCCTAGTCTAAGCTGCACCAGGAAAAGTGAACTGCAGCTCTGTCCACATGCTGCCTACACATGCCTGCCTAAGACTGTATGACTCTCCAGGGTTCTTATAAGAGTCTGGAATTGCAAGTTCCTCAAAAATCAGAACTTCTCAGCAGCTCTGGCCTTGGTGTTGTAGGAAGGCTTCTTTCCCATTCCAAAAAGCTGAACCAGGAGCCCTGGCGCCACTTGAGGGTGCATGTAGGGTGCCCTGGGGTGGAGGGCATTAGCGAAATGGGGAGCAGCATCCCCTCACCCCTACCTGACCCACAGCAATATTGTTGCTCTCAAACAAGGATTGGCTAAGGGCAATGCAATCCAGAGTGGATCCTGGAACCATAAAAAGGACACTGGTGAAAAACTGATAAAAATCTGATGAGCCTGAAGTTTAATTAATAATTTGTTCCACTGTTAATTTTTAAAATGTTTTTTACAAACATGCCATGGTTGCATACAGCATCCACAATAGGGAAAATTGAGTGGTGGATGTGTGAGAATACACTATGTGCTCACTTATCTTTGCAACTTTTCTAAAATCTAAAATTAATCCATAATAAAAATTTATTTTAAATAATGGGGCAATCATAATTTTAGCAACGAAATACAAATCTCTCCCCATTGTTCTCCTCCATATAAATAAAAACATTGTTAACAAGTTCCTGGTATAGTTTAAAAACACCAAAGGAACAATCGTGTCCAGTTCCTGGGGCCTGGCTGCTGGAAAACTGTGTGAAACTCTTATCTTCCTATAGCGCCACTTTTCCTTGCTTAGTACCTGGGTCTATTCAGGAGAACCTAATGATTGAAGCTACAGGTCAAACGTGGCTAATCCCCCTTCAGAGAGGGTCAGGATCCCTCAAAGGCTACTATGTCCTGCTGCCTGGCCTTTCTCCGCCAGTTCAGGCAGGGTTCAGATCTTCCTGCTCCTGGCCTCTGGAGAAGGACCTGTGATTGAGAGGCTGGCTGGCTGGCTGGCAGTCACTTGCCCAGGTGGAGCAGAGTTGAGAGGGGCCCTTCCTCTTTGCATTAATTCAGGTTTCCAATTAGAGGGATGTGAACTAGAGTAACATCTCACTCCGGCAGCTCTCCCGCCTTCACCCTACCTCCTGGGAGGCCCCACCCAGGCCACAGCAGAGACCATTATTTCTTTCCCTTTCAGAGGGGGATCTGCTCACTACAGAGAGCAGAAATGTGCAGTAGAAACTTGGCTTTTCTCGACAGGGCAAAGTCTGCAATATTCCCAGGTTGCTGTGCTGGGCTGGAAAGTCTAGTGGGCAGTTCAGTGTAAAGAAGCACAGGAGGCTTCAAGGTAAGGCCACCATCAGCAACGGTCCTATTGTGACTCAAGCACACATTATAATTATCATCTGCATGTCTTCTCTGCTTTAGTGGGCTCAGAACTCACAGGATGGGTGGGGAGGAGGGTTGCCATTTACTGGTTGGGCCTCTCCAAGCCCCAAAAGCTAACAGACAGCACGGCGGCACCATATGACCCTGAAGGTCACAGCCTAAACTTCTGTCACTAGCTTTTACACATCAAAACAAATACCAAGTTATTTCATAAACCAGGGCTCACTTCAACATGCTACTAACCACTTGATCTCCCACTGAGGACAAAGAGTAACTCGTCAAGACTGGGAAGACCCCTTGCTCTTTAGCTCAGGCAGCTCAGTAATCTGCCAACATTCTTGCTGGCCATAAAACCAGAAGTCACATTAGAAACTCTCTGGTTAGCTCTGAGAGTTCTGCTCTAACCCCAGGTCCTGATGAATCAAAGAGACGCCTCCCTCCCTCTCTGGCCCAGCTGGTACAGTTGTTGGGCCTCTGCCTTGATCTCTTAGGAAACTTGTTTCCAGTAAGTCAAAGGGCCATAAACATCTCTGGAATTCTCAGACTCCTCAACAAGTGAAAATTCAACAGATCACCCTATCCACTATTACCAATATAATTTCAAGAAGGTGTAGCGTTTCTGAATCACATATTCTGACTCTGTACCAGGGAATCCCAGATTTTTGTCAGTGATCTAACCCTGTTCTGTGCAGTACAGATAGATTTTAATTAGAAGATACAGTATATTTGGATTCCTCCTTAACTACCATAGATTTAAAGTACAAGCTGCTCTGGTTTGTATTTCTTCTATGTTTTTCTCCTGGGTATATTTCCTTACCTATTAACTTAGATTCCTTTTGATTTGGAACATTCCTCCTTTCCAGTCCAGTCCCTAGGTTGTGTCTCCTTTTGGGTGTGTCTGTTCTGCTTTCCAAGAGAATAAATCAAAGCACCTTGATGGTGGGTGGGGCCAAGCTCCCCCAGAGTTTCTAAATGCCATATGACACCAAGAGTTTGCAAACTGAAGAGAAAGGAACCTCTCAGGATGGGATGGCCACCTCTACATTCAGACGTAGTAATAGAAAGTACAGGTGCCTTTGCTTCTCTTTCTTAGAAAATCTTCAAACATGAGGTGATAGGCTTTTCATCTGGAATGTTGGAAGAGAAAGAGATTTTTCTTCACTGTTATAGTGGTAGAGACTGCCAACTGCCCAATATAATCTATGCTTTTCTATGTGAGACATAGAGACACTCCATTTCTCAGCCTCCTTTATAAATAGTGGGGCCATATGACTGGGATCTTGCTATGAAGGGAAGTGACAAATGCCATATCCAGACCAGATCTATTAACAATATCCCACATACATTCCTCATACTCCTTTCCCCTTCCATCTGGCTAGAATGGGGCTGACGCTTAGGATGATGGAGGACACCACATAAAGAAAAGAGTAGATGCGTTAGAGTTCACCCGCTCATACTACCATGTGACCTGGAAAGGAGTAGTACTTGTGTTGGACCCATTATGTATTTTTGCATCTTTTTGTTACAGCAATTGGTCTACCTTAACTGAAACCCTCAGGGAAGCCTTGTTCAGAATGCCCATCTTGGCACTGGAAAAGGTGTTTGTATTTTTGCTCCAATAGTAGTAAAAGTGATTAATATTTATGAAGCACTTACATTAGAGCTTTATATGTATTAACTTGTAATCTTTATAGCAAATGAACGTGATAGGGGCTGTTAACCCCATTTTACATTTGGAAGCACAGAAAAGGTAAATAATTTGCCCAAAGTCATATAGTAGGAAATAGAGGAGCAGAAATTCAAACCCAGGCAGTGGGGGTCCAAGTGTGTGCCATTTTTACTGTTGTTGTGGAAGCATGATGACACTCATAAACTCAAATATTCTACCAGTCAGATACCAATAGGCTTGTTCTAAATTATTCCCATGCCTTAAGGGTTACTGTTTTCTTCCTTTCCAGGTCCTGTTGGATCCTTTGTTTTAGAACCCAGAACTATGCTCCCAGCTTCTAGGCCTGTTTTATAGCCCCATATGAATCTTTGCCTGGATTTGGACATACCTTCCTTCTTTACCTTCTAGATACTCAGCTCCGTCCCTACCAGGATCACACTTTAGGTCTTCTATGGGCATCCCAGACTCAGACCACACTCGCCTGTTCCCTCTGGACATTCCCCAGACACTGCTTCTACTTCCTTAGACAAGACTTGCACTTGAACCCCCTCATCTTCTTCAAAGGCTCAGGTGTCTTTGGTATCTGACTACCTCCCCTGTCTCCTCCTGGTCTGGCTGGCTGACTTCCTGCTTGACATCAAATTCATATCCTAACTTCGGTCATTGATATTTTTATTGGATGTCTACCAAGTGCCGGGCACCGGGCTAAGCACACAGGACAGCAGAGAAAACAGAAAAATTCACTCCTGGCACTGTGGATCTGTAGGATCACAGTGCCATTCCCTCTAATCCCATTCCTCCTGGATCTCAGCATATCACCTCCTTCTCAATTAGAACATCTGAAGACATTTTTATTCTGGATTCCAACATCCTTCCCTTCAGGATGCTCTAAGATTTTCTTTATTCTAGATTTGATCGCCAAGTCTCTCAGTGCTCTTTGATGTTCTGAAGCAGGTTTAACAGTGCCCAGAACTCACCCTCATAGAAGCCACCTTTGAAGGAAATCTTGGAAGCACTGAGTCAGAGGTCCACATGAAGAAGTGGTGTCTGTCATTGGGCATCTTCTTAAGAAGACAGAACAAATTGCTCCGGGGCTTTGATGTAGTGATGTTTGTTTTCTCTATCTAAATGTGTAACAGGAAATTTGGCAGTTCACCTTTGTAAATTGTCTGTATGCCACTTATGCATGAGCCAGATGGTGCCTCTTTGTTTCAAGAAATGAAAAATGAAAACAGGAGACTATAAGGAACGGTTTATCTCTACCGTTCTTCCTGCCCTCCTGTGTATACCCTAGAAACCTCACTGAGCAGTTGTGCGTATGTACACACACACACACACACACCTGGATTTTCTGTGTTATCGGTATTAGGCATGAGAAGAAGGCAAATCCTTAGGCCCAATAATCAACAGTAGCAGAGAGGTCCAAATATATTCCTTGGGTATAAGCTTGCAGGGAAAATCTTTCACAGTGTTTTCTCCATCCGAAGAAAATCACTGTGTTGCTCAGGGCCTCCGCCAGTGTGCCCTGAACAACAGAGTCTTGCATAAACCCACCAGAGTCTTAGCTCTAAGACTCAAGAGTGAGACCATACAAACACTGACCAGAAGAAGAAGCAAGTTCTGATGACCTAGTATTTCTATGTAAGTCGAAATCTTAAGAAGAAAACTATCCTGAGTTGATCGACTTAAAGACCTACTCCTTTGGACCAGCTGTGTGTTCCAGTGTATTTTCCAAGTGGTCAGCAGGTCCCTCTTTGTGACCCAGGAATTGTGTCTGGAAATAAGATTAGCCCCATAGCTCTCTTGTCTTGGGTGGGTAAAAAGTACAGTGGAAGATAATAAAAACCATAGCTTATCATGTAAGGAGGGCATTACTGACTCTGTACACAAATTAACTTGCTCAGCGTAAACAAAACTCTGTTGTAATATTTTTGTCCTCAATTTTAAAATAAGAGTATTGAATGGAGGTCAGCGAATTAGCATTAAGGTCACATGACAGCTAATGATGATCAAGCGTCAGGAAGTGGGCACACGTGAGATTATGCCCAAATCCAGGAATTCCCTTGACTTCCCAGTGTCTTCCAATCTGGATAAGAAGACTTCAGGGTGCATAACTGTGAGCTCAAGCAAATTTACAGAAGAGTGTAAGAAGGGGAGTTAGGTCTACATTAGGACATTATGAGGAATTGAACATGAAGATCTGATATAAGCTGCTCTTTCGTGTCCATATTGTATGTAAAGGAGAATATATTATTTCCACAGCAGCGGGAGAACACTTAGCATACTGAGCTTTTACTCCAATTGCTATCTTTTCTTTTCTCACACCACCTTGGACCAGAGGCATAGGTTTTCGAGCCAGCTGGGCTCACCTAACAGCCTGGCTTAGCACTCTCGATGACAGAATTGAAGATACCTGGAGTGTAAACATTCCCCATTTCCTTTCCCTTCCTTCAATCTTCTCTGGCAGCTACACAAGTGAGATGAGGTTGTGCCTTGAATTTTTCCCATGGGTAAAGAGCAACAGCTTACAGCTATTGAAGCAAGGGCCAAAAAAGTACCATTTGGATTTGCCTTTCCTCTTTATTTGGTTTCTCTCTTTAAACCAGCACCGAGAACTGTTAAGTGCAAGTGTAGAAGCACTGTGAGGCTCACTGGGCACATTCAGAGCAGACATGGTTTCTCAAAGTCTTGGTGAACCCGGTAGAAATCATTTTGGCATAATTAAATATCTGCCTCGCACAAGAAAAAGAAAACAAAACCAAAACAACAGTGAGCCAGTCCTTTCTTTTATCAACACAACCATAAATCTAAGTTCAGTCAGGCAGACCAGCAAACCCCATTACACAGAGTGGAAAGGCAATTAAATGGTGCCAGCTCCAGCTTGCCGCTAAGAAGTCTATGACCCATGGGCCCCCTTAGTAACCACACCAATGCCTCTTTTGAAAATAGCTGGAAACAATGCTCTAGATGCTAAAGAAAGACTGCACTTTGCTTATTTCCTGGCAAGTCTGCACCGGACATCAGTCTGTGGCTCTTGCCCCACTTTGCTCTCTCCACTACAGAAGCTGCTCGCTCTGCCACGGACATTCTACTTTCTCCACCTTTGGTCTACTTTGCCGCAGGTAGGCTCGTGAGGGTGTATCATTTGCCATCTTTTCACTGTACCATAAACAAATCAGTCTGTAGCTATAAAAGGCATTTCTCAAACATTCCCTTTTTCTCTGGGCCACGGCTAAAATGAAATTCCTTGAATGATCAGTTTTAACACCTGAGTGATCTTGTTTAGGCAGAGCCATCAGGAGCATGCAGATAGCCTGCTCTGCGCATGGATGCCAGACCCCAGTTCCTAGCCTCCTGATTTACCAAGCTCAGGTGAATAGGACAATTATATCAGGGCTCTTTGGATCACACATGATCGTTTGTTTTCTATGAATAAAATCAGACAATTGGCTGCCGTTCCCCTTAACACAGTCTGAATAACTGCATTCTCTAAAAATTCAAATGTTAAACCTGAATGCCAGGCTGAGCATGAGGGGCTTGGAGGGGTCACTTCATCATGAGGGTGGTGCTTTCATGAATAGGATGAGTGCCCTTTTAAAGAAGCCTCACTGAGCCCCTTGTTGCCTTCTGTTGTATGAGGGCACAGTGAAAAGAACACTCTATCAGGACCAGGAAACGGGCCCTCACTAGACACAGAAGCTGTCAGAGCCTTGATCTTGGACTTCCAGGCTCCAGAACCATGAGAAATAAAATTTTTGTTGTGAGCATCCCAGCTTCAGGCATTTTTTATGGTAGCCCAAATAGACTACAACAGCCCTCTACCTTTAAAACATTGCCCATCTCGCTCCTTATACTGCCTGTCCAGATTCCTTCCCCAGCTGATATCCCCAAAGTAAATCTTCCATCTTGTACAGCAGTAGTCTCCAACTTTCTGGGCCCTAGGGACAGGTTTCATGGGAGACAATTTTTCTATAGACTCAGGAGTGAGATGTGGGTGGGGTTGGATGGTACCATTCAGACTGATGCAAAGGAGAATACATCCTACATCCCTGTTCACAATAGGGTTTGTATTTCTATGAGTCTAATTTCCTGCTGATCTGACAGGAGGCACAGCTCAGCCAGTGATGTGAACAAGGGGAGCAGATGCAAATACAGATGCAGCTTCGCTTGCTCAACAGTTCCTCGCTTCCTGCTGTGGAACCTCATTCCTAACAGGCCGCAGTCCAGTACTGGTCTGTAGCCTGGAGCCTGGGGACCTATGTTTTAGAAGCATCTGCCTCTCTATCAGTTTGCAAATATTATTCCATCTCTGGATCTCAAGTTGCACCCACATTTTCCCTTTCTGGGAAAAGTGACATTTGTGACCACTCACCCTTTCCCTGGCAAGAGTAACAGAGTCAGAGCCACTCAGTGATCCATGACAAGTTTCCAGAGACTAAGGGAAAAAGGATTCTGGGAACAAAATAAGATCCTATTAATATGAAGCAGACAACTGTCTGGGAGGAAAACTGCATACAGTAGCTCCCCTCACAATTGGAATTTTTTTTCTAAGATTTAACCCCTCCTTTCTCTAAAGCTAGAAACTTATAAAGTGCTTTATGCCCTCATCTTTCCAAAGACTTTCAGATTTTCTGCTCAGCAATGCAGTCACTATTGTTGCTAGTTTACTTTGGGCTCTACTTTTCATCAAGATCTACCTTGAAAAACATGATTATCCTTACACACTCAAAAGATAATTCCAGGGAATAAAATGTGGTCTGGGTGAAGTTAGATCAGAGACAAAGTGGGAAGATGTTAAAAGATAGCACCACATTGGGCTTGTGTGGGTGTGTGTTTGGGCATATATATATATATATATACACACACACACACACACACAATTCTGTTTGCATGAAAAATGAACATCCATGTAAGTAAGAACACAATGCATATGTTTTTGGAATGTGCAGGTACAGTCCAGTCAAATGTGCAAAGGGAAGGCAGAGTGGCTTGTTGAGATGAATATACACAGGTGTGTCAAGATGCAGGAGAAGCCAAAGGATAACTGTTGAGTGCATGTCTGGGCAAGCGTGAGTGTACACGTGCACCACAGTGACAGGGTTAATGGACAACGACAAAGATGTGTAAGCAAGGTGCTAGCTCTGCCACTGAATCCTGCAGCTGGGAAAGTCACCTTACCCTGTAGTAATCGGTGCTGTAGACATCTCTGGACATGCCAAAGTCTCCAATCTTCACCAGCAGGTTGGCTCCGACCAGGCAGTTCCTTGTGGCCAGGTCCCGGTGCACGAAGTGCTGGGAGGCCAGGTACACCATGCCTGAGGCGATCTGACTGGCGATGTGGAGCATTTGAGAGAGCCCTAGCTCACCCTTGGCCTGGCGTGGCTGCCCATCCACAAGGATCATCGCATCCGGCCCATGGGCCCTTCAAGGAGGTGGGGAGGAGAGAGGGAGCAGAGAGAATTCAGGAGATCAAGGGGAAAGACCTTTTCATTTCCCAGTACTCTGAGATGCCCCATAGAAATGAGTGAATTTCCTCTTTCCACGTTGCCTATTGCCTACTTCTCTACTAAAAATTATATCGAGTGAGTGTGGGGAGGGGTGGAGCTCTACAACCAGGATCCCAACTAAGGTGAAAGCAGACATACTCGAAAGGAACAGGGAATAAACTTATTCTTTTTAATATTTTACTGCTACCTATGGTTTTCCCAAGTGTTAGGTATTTATCATAGAATAATTACTAACACAAAAACTAACTCCCACACAGCCCTTACTGTGTGCCCTTACTGTGTGCCAAGCGCTGTCCTGACTGTTTTAAGTGCATCCAGTTAATCCTTCTGCCCCACTTTTGAAATAAAGAAACTGAGGCACAAAATGATGAAATCACTCACCCCAAATCCCCAATGACCCAAAATGGATATGTGGGTCTTCAGGAGATAGAATTTAAAGTCACACCTGTAGTGTAAAGGCAAACTTCCAAAAGGAGCCTCAAGGAGGGTTTTCAAGCTTATTCCCCGGCCCTGCCCCCTAGGGTTCTGATTGGATAGGCAGAGCTCATTGTTTGCTATTTCCACCCCATCCCAGTGCTGACGCTGTTAAGGGGCAATCCACAGCCACACAGTAAGCTGTAGGACGCCCTCAAATCCACACTTCCAAGAACCCTATCACACTTCCTAGGACTGGGTAACTTACAGCAGCAGTGCAGGAGAGGAAGGAGAGACCCTCTGCTTCTGACGGAGAAGACTGGAGAGCCCCCACACTCCCTTTATCCCAAATCCACGGCCAGATTTGTTATCCTAGCACCTTACCCTGTCATATCAGTCACGTTTAGTGTTCACTCTTTTGTCCAGAAAGCCCAATGAGCCATAACCACACCCAGGGGCTTTATTTATGGAGTGGTGGGCTAAGGAGCCCTGGTGTACAGGGCCTGTTTTACTGCTTCTCCAGTTTCCACTGAAAGGCACCATTAAATATGAGCACATTCATTTTATTATCTCCAGTGGGCTCTGCCTCCTGCAGTACTTGCGAGGAGAGCTGCTGCACCCACCAGCAAGGGAGGCGACCAATACAGAAGACCCCTCCTGTCTACTGGGAGCGCTCACAAGGCCTGCCTCCACACACGGCCAGCTGGGAGAGGTGGGAGCAGGCGGGGCTGGCCTGGGGTGCCAGAGGCTGTGCTTAGAAGAGCAGCCAGGAAGCCAGGTCCCCAGAAGGGTTGGTGTGACCTGTTGCTAAGAGCTTCCTGCACTAGGGTGTTTTGGAGGCACTCAGCCTTGACTGGCAGAGCCTAGGAAGACCACAAGTACTGGGAATCTGGTCAGCCAATTGTACAGCAGAAAAGAAAAATGTTCCTGGAAGACTGTTGGACCTTGACTTGGATAGACCTGGCATGCTGTCTTTAGGAAGGGACTCCAAAGAGAGATCATATGAGTGTCAGGAATCCTTGCAGAATTGTGTTCACATGCAGGCCTTCCTTGCACTGTCTGCCACGGCTGATATAGATGTGGCTCTTCAGCTTCTGTGTTCCCTTCTGGGATTTTTTGTTTTTGTTTTTGTTTTTGTTTTTGATTTTTTGCTCTATTTTTTTCTTTTTCTTCTTTTCTATTTTTCCTACCCCTTGCCTTTACCCTCACTTCTCATTCTGTCTCTCCTTACGTTCCTTTTCCTTCCTCTTTATTTATACAGGGTATGGCAATGGCATAGGGAGAGGCCTGGGAGATCTCTTTACCTATGCTGGCAGCACTTGAGAATGCTGGCCCTATGGAGGGGGTGTGGTGAAAGTTGGGACCTGTCCCTCTGACCTCAGAGGAACAGAATCACAAGGAGAAGGAGATCTCAAGTATTGAGATAATATTTCCTGGATTACAAGCTACTATGGCTCATAGTTCTCATAAAATAGCAATAATTTTATTATTAATAACTTTCATAGTAGCTACCATTGTCTAAATAGCTAGCTACATGGAAAACTCATCTCAGCATTATACATGTGTAGTCAGTAGACATAGCAGCAGTTCTGTGAAGCAGTTACTAATAGTTACGTTTTGTAAGAAAGAAAATGAAAATTTTATAATGTTCCCTCATTGTAACTAAGATGTAACAAATCCACTGGGATATGAAACCCAGTCTGTTTTATGTTAAGGTCTGAGTTCTCTGGGAAAGGAATCAATTTCCTTGTGATTGCAGGTTCGGGAGGTATAGAACATCCTACACATACTTTAAACTCCTCCAGGACCACGTTTTTGGAAATCCAGTTCACAAGCAGAGTTCCAAAGACTCCTGCCATCTAGGACTTGGTATCAGTTCTTTCCATTCCCCCTCAAAACCACAGCACCTTATTAAATGCTCCACTTTAAAGGGACAGTCATTGGATTTTCACAAGTAAGCTAGCACCTTCTATAACTTATACTGAAAATCTCATTCTTAGCCACTAAATTCAACAGGATTCAAATAGTCCTGTAGCAGAGATCACACTCCAAATGTCAAGGCCTGAATGTTCAAGCTGCTGCTTGAGACCCTCATACCTGGCCACCCCACATGCGGATACTCTTGGCAAGGTGGCAGCTGTGGAAGGCTGCCTCAAGGAAGTCCTAATTCTGCCCTAGGGACGAGGTGCTATCTTCTCTGAAGAAAGTAGACCCACCCTTGCAGCTCTGTCTAGAACTTCTGCCTGGGACTCCAGTCTTTTACAAGTTGTCTCTCAAAGTCCAGATAATCTTTCTCCAGGCTTAGAGACAACAAACTGATTGTCTCTAGAACAAGATTATCCAAATAGAATATTCAAATTACGAACACAGCTAGACTACCTCTTGCTCATTGTGGTAGTCACTAGCTACATGTGGCAACCCAACTCTTGAAATATGGCCAGTGAGACCAAGGAAACAAACTTCCCATTTTATTTAACTTTAATTCATGTAAATCTATGTTCAAAAAGCCACATGTGGCTACCATACTGGATGCCATAGTTGTAGAATTACAAGGAAAGTCTACAAGGAAAATCTGCTCCCTTTTTTTCCACCCTTTCTGCCTTTGATGAGTTTGTAACCTTACTATTCATCATCAAAAAGTCTTTGGCCAGAAGATTACCAGGAAGGCTGTAAGATACTCACCTCACCTTATAAAAGTGAGACATTTAAGGCACAAAGAGGGAAGCTATCTGCACCATTGGGGAAAGATGGCTCTGGAAACTTGGAGTTGTAAGGCATAGGCTGGAGAGCCCTCAAGATTTTCCTGGGACTCATTCTAGACCAAACCCTTCTATGCCAACCACAGAACCAAGAAGAAGGTTATAGGTCTCTTAACCTAAGGATAAAGGCCTACATCCTGCTGCTAAGGTGATAACAGATAAGGATGCTTCATGCATCTCATCCTCAGACTTAAGAATGCAGAGGGGAATGTATGACTTCAGGGAAAACCCAGGGGCTTGGTGGGCCTGGGGTTGAGGATGGAGAAGAAGGACAGCATCCCTGGCTCACCTGAGGAACTTGTTCAAGTCTCCATGCTTCATGTACTCAAAGACCATGATGAGGGGGTCCCCATCGCCACACACGCCATAGAACTTGACGATGTGCTCATGCTGCAGGTTGGTGAGCAACTCGGCCTCCCTCTGGAAATCCTTCCGGGCAGCCAGGGTGGGATCCTTCAGGGCCTGAGAAAAACAAGACATCAGCTCTTAGCAGAGCCCAGGGATCTGTCTTCTCTCTTGGTGAAACTGGCCACCGTATGCTGTTGAGTTCCCAATAAATAAGATTTGAAACAAACTTAAAGACAGTAAAGCTAACCCATATTTCAAAGTCTGGCCCCTTCCTGCTTCAGCACTTTGATCCTAGTAGGAAAAAATTCACTTTCTGACTCCCACATTGCATACATTGGCCAGTGATTTCAAACTGTGCCCATCCCAGAGCTCCAGGCTTCTACCTCAAACTATGTTCATGTCAGAACCCCAGGCTTCCTCTGAATTAAGTGTGAGTGAGAGGAGACCAGGGCAACAGGTGGAAGGCCTGATATAGACCCTGCTCTAAGGTTTGCCTTAAAAAAATGATCCACTGCTAAAACAAATATTGTTGACACCAGTGGTCTAATGGCTTCACCTTTGTAAATTAGCACACACCCAGAGCCTACCAGAAATCAGGTAGGCAATGTACCACAGTCTTCTTGTCCTCTAACCCTTTCAATGGTGGAGTCAATATTTGCAGAGGAAAGTGAACATTTAGCTGCTAGAAGGCATCATGTTCTTCTATCAAGGTTTGGGGGAAGCACGGGAGGTAAGTGGGGTAGTAGCTGTGGGAATGGGAGTTAACAGAAGCCTTAGATGCACCCAGAAACAGGTGGAGGACCATAGAGTCCCAGTGCAGGGTGAGGCCGTGGGCATCTTATGGCCACCAGGACGTTACCACTCAGCTCGCTGGGGTTGGGAGAGCCAGTGTGAGGGGGAAGTGCAGACCAGGCTACTTCCTGGACAGGGAAGAGTAACACACCCAGGAAAGGTGTAAGTGCAGGTGTGGATTTTCAACCACCAAAAAGAAACATGGGACCCAAACTGTATACTCTGAGTGCATCTGTAGGACTGTGGACAAAGCCTTGCCTTAGGGATGAGCAGTGCTGGCCAGGATGGACCATGATCTGTGCAGAGAAGAGGGCCCTGTGCCAGGGAAGGAGCCTCTCACACAGCTTAGTAACCTCAGCAGACACAAAACCAGACAATAAGGAAGGGAGTGTGAAATTCCCTCACCAGTGTCCGGTTAGCGAAACTCTAGACAGTATGGAGACTGGTTTGCTCTCTCTGCTAGGCATCTGGCCTTTTCTGGTTACTCAGCTGACTGACCTCCCTGTGTAAGTGCTGAAAAACCTCCCTAGCCCGAGAGCTTTCCCACTCCACTGCAGCCCCACGAGTTGAAATCCACAGGCTCCTCTGTGTACTGTGAATCAAGGTGCATCCAACCTCAGTCACTGGCACACACTAGAGCGGGTGGACTCAGCGTAGGAAGGGCTCTACCTGTGCTTTCCTCCCTGTTCCTTTGTGGAGATGGAGAAGCTGAGGCCAGGCCTCTTTGGGAATCAGCCCACATTCACACATCTAAACTTATAGAAAGTTAGAGTGACTAGACCAGTGGCCCCCTAGTGAGCCTCGCGGCTTCATCAAGCCCCATTTATGCTCCAACCAACAACATCTTCCTTTTTGTTAAAATCTGGAAGGTTTGACCAAAAATGTGTTTGATAAATGGTCCTAGTGACAAAAATTTTCACTGTTATTCCAGCATAACTTGCCCATTTTATAGATGAGAAAAGTGAGGCCCAAAATGGGGAAGTGGCTTGCCAAAGATCATGGAACATGCAACAGCTTGGGTCTGGAGTTGAGGATAATTTCCCACCCAGCATACCTGTTTGAATTAATTTATCAGATGAATTAGTCACTAGACAGATTCCCCCAGAGAATGATGGAGAAAGGAGTGAAAATATGTGGAAGTGTAGGGGAGAGGGTTGGGAAAAGGTGGAGATAGGGGCTAGAGCAACTGGGCCCAGTGAGGAGGCCAGGCCTGCAGGGTAGACGAAGGGGAGAACTGAAGTGGGAGGAGAATTTTACTAGCCCACAGTTGATTCTTATCAGACTGAATTGCACATACTTTGCACTTCAGCTCAGGGAGGCCACCCGTGAAGAAAGGAATAGCTGCTGTGTCCACCCAGCGCCAGCACAAAGACATGCCAGCCAGAGACTCACGGTGAGAGACAGCCTCTCACAGTGACCAGCTCCTGGCCACAGCTCTGAGCTACATGGGCTGGAGCATGGATACAGGATGACTGCGAGTGATGTATTTATTTTCATGGAGAAGAAGGAACAACATAAAAATGGGGAACCCAGCATGGGTAGGATGGGAGAATATAAAGATTTATGTGAACACTGGATTTATGAGAGGGAAAAGTAGATCAAATTTGGGGCCAGCCAAATGGCCTCTGTCCATCTCTTTAAATCATTCTCTCCCACAGACTAGACGTTAGGGGCGGCCATGGGATATTTCCGTTCTCAGCCCTGGAGCAGCCCCAGCCGGTGTCCTCAGGCCGGCACCCTGTGCCTCAAGGCCGACTTGAGTTCCTCATTTGAGAGATGGAGCACAATGGAGCACAAAGCAACTCTGTTTCTCCTGGTCTTCCACACTCCGTCTCTGCCTTCACACCCAGGTTCCCAGCTGGTGGGTCAGGCCTGAAGTCCTTATGTCACTGTCAAGGTGTGGGGTGTAGACACTGGGGTTCCAAGCTGCAAGTGGCCATAATCTCCGGGGATTGATGCAACTGGGACAGAGATGACAGGAGAATAATGAGCAGAAGAACTGGGCCAAAGGTTCTCTTGGCCCTCACCGGGGAGTCCACAATCAATACTTTCTTCGTTGCTGGGAAACTACAAAATGGGTCACCAGTCAGTGGCCTGGGACAGAACTGGTGTTCATCAGAGCCACCAACTGCTGGTGGAGGGACAGGGTCCTGCCAAGGGCTCTCCTGGGCCCTATGCGCGGGCAGAGAGGAGAGCTGGACTTGGCCTTCCTGTCTTCCTCATTTTGCTCCAAAGCGTGAGACATTTCCCTTTCTGGTCATTTTCTCCGTGTGCACCAGGTCTTTGCACCTGTACGCAGGCCGGACGGCAAGAGAGGCCCTGCTCAGGGGCCCGACTCCTCCCAAGCAAGCTCACTGCTTCCTCTGGTCCAGCCCAAGGAGTCTTCTGGCTTCTGCTTTTCTCTCTTACTAGGAGAAGGTATCTCGAGGAATGTTCAGCTTCAGATTTCATTGCTGCCCCGAAATCAATTTCATTATATACACAGGGTGATGCATGTTCCCGAGTGTTCACACAGACACACACACACACACACACACACTCACATACACACCAACCAAGGCCCTTTAGTTATGAAAAACACTTTTCTTTTAGTCTCTCAAAAGCCCCTGTCCCCTCCCCTCTATGAAATTTGAGAACAAATCCACAGGATGGATGATGGGTAATCATCACACAGACAAGGACCCTGTCTCATTTATCCATCTGAATTAAACTGGTCATTGATGTCCTACTGTTTTGAAGTAAAATCCAAAGTCTTTAAAACAAGCTAAATATCTGGCCTCCACATTTCTTTCCACCTGCCCCCCACCCATCCATTCTATTTCATTCTCCCTGGAGTTTTTGTCTTTTGTACACGCTGTCTTTATCTTTCTCAGGGCCTTTGCATTTGCTGTTCTTTTAGTCAGAAAAGCCTTCCACTATACCTGCAGGTGAGCTAGCAACATTCATTACCTCTGCAGAAAATATGGACCAATGGATGAGACCCTGGCCACTCCTCGCTAGTTAGATGCCAGAGAGATGCTTCTGCCCCAGACATGGCATACTGCATGTTGGTTCTCATTGTCCCCAGATTCATTCACGACAGTTAAAGCTGTTAATATAATTACTTGACAGGTTATAGAAACCAGTGAAATATAAGTGAAGAGTGGGTGGTTTTTATGGACCCTTAAGTGAATGCTTTGGAAAAACCTGTTAAATATCAATGGCTAAAAACATTACTAAACATGGAAAAATAAATCTTATAATTTAAGAAAATAGTAAAAATCTGAGATCCTATCAGATTGTTTTACAAATGTTTTAAGTTTCTCCTCCAACTTAAAGTAACTATAACTAGCCAGGCATGGGGATGCAGGCCTATAATCCCAGAACTCTGGGGGGCTGAGGTAGGAGGACTAAGTTTGAACTGAGCCTAAGCAACTTGGGGACTTCATGAGACCCTGTCTCAAAATAAAAAAGGGCTGAGGATATAGCTTAGTGCAGCAATGCTGGGTTCAATCCCTAGCAAATAAAGAAACAAACAAACAAAAATCTGTAACTGGAAATCATAAACACTACAAACAAAAACAAAACAGCCCTCCAAAACCCAAAAGCTGAAGTTCTAACTTATTGGAAGAATGTTATGCTAAATCCAAGTGATTAAAATTGTCAATAACCAGAATGTGAATTTCATACAGATCAATACATTTCAGATGAATTGGCTCATAAAGATTTTTAAATAAGTAAATGTGGCAAGGGAATGAAGAAATAATTACTTTTTTAAAAACGAGAAGGTTCGTAGTAAGAACAGGAAGGAATAAAATTAAGATAACATAAAAATTACAGACCAGTTAGATATCCTGGAAATAAACTCTATGGCCATCAAACTTAAAACAAAAACCTCCATAGACATAAAACACTCTAGAACAGATAAAACCACAAGGAGAACTCATGGTAGAAGAGTGCTGGGCTCACCCAAGACTGAACAAGGAAAAACAGAGAAGGAAAACAGAAAAAGCAACAGGGGAGGCCTCCTTCCCATACCTGAATTGGAAGTTTACCTGGGCTTGAGGACAATGGAAGCTATTGTTTGTTAAATGATTATTTGACAATGGCATCACCAATTTAAAAAATTTCATGAATTCCATCACACGTAGTCCAGGACTTACAATGGTTCTACCTACGATTTTTCACCTTTATAATGGTTGGAAGGACATGCGTGGAGAAGATGCCTTACCTTGAATTTTTTATAATATATTGTTTTCATTTCAAAGAGAAAACAAAATGACAAAAAGGTAAAAACAAAACAACGTGCCTTACATTGAATTTTGATCTTGTCCTTGATTAGCAAATGTGATCAGGCACTCACTAGTGACGCTGGGGAGTGGCAGTAGGGACCCACCATTCGCAGGCAGCCCTGCAATCACAGGGCAGTCAGTGATACGCTCAGCACACCATGTGGCTAAGCTAGGTGTTCAGTAGGTTAGGTCGACCTGATGGATTTTTTACTTCAGGATCTTTTCAGTTTACAATGGCTTTACAGGAACACGGCCTCACTGTAAGTCAAGGGGCAGCTGTATTTTAATGTCATGCTCATACCATGCATATACACAAATTATGCTCTGCCTTGTGCTGTTCCCCTTTCTCATGCAAGATATTCATTCACCTTGGCTTCCCAGCAGGCCACAGCACTTTAAAAAAAGCCTGTGTTTCCACTCCTTGGTTTCCACCATGGCATCTACTGGGCAAAAATATGCCTGCCAATTGATTTTAAATCACAATTTTGAGAAACACCTAACCTTGGATTATACTTGCAAGTGTTCAGAAGTGCCAAATGTCCCCACATAAATATTGGTCAAAGGGAAGCGGCTGGAAAAAGGAGAAAGCTTTGAAAAGGACAAGGAATAGTTAAGGCCACTTCTCCCCCTTTTCTGGAAAGGTAGTGGGAACCTTCAGGGATGCTTCCTGGGCAGATTCAGTGGGCAGAAAATGGTGTCAATTCCCAGAGTGCTCATCTCCTCAAGGTTCCCAGGCCCAAGGAGAGAAGGAAATCCTTTTCAAAAGATGCAAACAGCAACAGATTTTTTGCATTATCCAGTCTGGGTACCACCACTAGCGCCAGACCACTAGGGGAAATGTTTCCTGGGGTTTCGGCCATCATCTAATTTCCTGCTTAAATTGCAAAGCTGGTTCACTTGCCAGTCCCCAGACGGATGCTGGAACACCCAGTAGATCAGCGTCATCCTACACAATAAAAGTGCAAGGATAAACTGATTCTCAGTTTATGGGCAAAATTAGAAACATTTCCACATCCCTGGTCCAAGTGGCTTGCCCTTGCTCCTCTGACCACCCCATGTCACTGGAGACACAATGAACGAGCTCATGCACAGGACTGCAGTAAGGGTAAACACTGGCCCTTTACAGGGCAATACTCTAGCTTTTCTTTCTTTTCTAAAAGAGAAGTCAGCAATCTACACTGGTTTTATAAAAAATGCCAGTGGAAAGCAGCTGCTTTTATTGGCTAAAATTGTTTATGCTTCTTTCGCATAATATAAACAGAGTTGAGTATTTGCAATAGACAGAATACAGTCCTCAAAGCCTAGATATTTACTCTCTGGCTCTTTGGAGAAAAAGTTTGATGAGTTCTATTCTACAGAGTCAACTCAAACTTCAGCTTCACATGCTGTGTGTCACGGTCTCACCACATTCAGTAACACCAGCATCAGTTATAAAGATGATGCTAAAACCAAACAGCAGCAGCTCTTTGCCCAGCATTTTCTACATCCCAAGCACTAAGGATTTCACACCAATTATATAATTTAATCATCAGCATTCTGAGGAAGAGGTACTACAATTCCTATTTTGCAGATTAGAAAACTGAAGGCCAGAGAGGGTAAATGTCCTGCACAAGGTCACACAGCTGACCAGTGATGTGGCTGGGATTTGTTCCCAGGCTCTCTCTCTTCCCTTACTAGGCCAGTGCCCCATATGTCTCTGCCTGCATCCGTTGCATGACTCAAAAGCACAAAACTCTTTATGACTACTCAGCTCGGCCTGTGTTGTGGGAAAGCAGCATAAACAATACGATAACCAGCAAGGATGGCTGCTTTCCAACAAATATTTTTCAAAAACAGATATAGATTGCTGACCTCTGTTCCAGAAAATAAAGAACCAAGCATTGCCTCATACAAGGCTAATAATTATCCTTGCTTCATGAAACTGCCTTTTTCATGCATTCAGATGCCACAGTGCTAAGGATGAGACCCTTCTGAGGCCCAAGAGAGATTCCTCACCTGTGGTCATGTCTCTTGCCTCCGCCCCAGTACCAGCCCTCATCCCAGAATAGCATGTAGACTCCAGGATGGGTTCAGAGTCCTTCAAGCTCCAGCCAGGGAGGTCACTCATGCTCCTCACTCCAGAACAGACCTCCAGGGACCCATGGAGACCCCAGGAACTTATAGGCCTCTTGTTTGTGTCAACCATTGCCAAAGCCCTTCCTAGAACCAGTCTACAAGAGAAGCTCATCACTTTTGGAGCAAAGGTGGAAGAGGAAATTGGCAGAAGAAAGCCCCTTTCCTGGTGCCCTAGACAATTCAACTCAAGGTCAATACTTGATGTTTTCAGTGGCCCCAGGGGCTCCTTGGGCAGCCTCCTATCCCCAGCCCTGCCCCTGTGAAATGGTCAAGCATCTCTCACAATGTGTGTAGATAACTCATCCTGCAGAGCACTGTGAAGGGTGAGCTGGGACCGCTAGAGCAAAACCAGGGTCTTTCAATAGCACGCCTTTGTCCACAGGCACAGACTTCCACAACCTTTGACCTCCTGTGGCAAAGGAAGTTGGTTTTGGCCCATTGGAAATTTCACTGACCTTGGAGCAAGCAAAGTGCCCTGATTGCATTTGACAAAGCTGATTTTGCACCATCTTCTTGAATGGAGAGTGGGTATGCCTCATTCTCTGTATCCTGGGACCTTGACCCACCCTCTGCCTGGTGCCCACATACTCCGGGATTTACCTTCACGGCCACAAGCATCTTGTCCTTGGTTGGGCTGAGGTTGTAGCATTCGGCCAAGAAGACCTTTCCAAAGGCTCCCTCGCCCAGTTCTCGCTTCAGCACAATGTCCCTCCTCTTGATGTGCTGCACATCTGCAGGGGGGACAGAACGGAGGCGGAAGAGTCAGTCCTGAGTGCCTGCAAGAACGGTAAGAGACCTTGGGTGCTTGGGAGTCCATGGCATGGAAAGCCAAGCTAGCACACAACATAAGCATGGAAAATGGCTTCACTTTGTGGCTTCAGCTCTACCCCTGACCAGCCCCTACCCTCACAAATCTACAGCTTCCTCAATGGGGAAACAGAGTGGATGGAAGTTAATGCACATGACTCTGGTACAAGTTAGCTAGTGTTGTTGGTGATAGGCCATAGCAGTCTCCACACTTACGGTTTACATGAGTCCTGGAAAGCTTGTTAAGATGCAGACTCTAATCCAGTGTGTCTAAAAGTATACCTTCCCAGCAAATTTTCAGGTGCTTTCAGTGTGCTCCTGGTAGCACTTTGTTGGGATATGGTTGAGAAATGAATTTGAATCCTGACTCCATCCCCATGCTATTTTCTTTTTAAATTTTGGAAGTTATGCAACCTCAGAGCCTCAATGTACTCATCTGTAGAATGGGAATAGCAACAACATCTCCTTTTTCTCTCTCTCTCTCTTTCTCTCTCTGTCTCTCTCTTGTCCTAACATAATGGCTATAACAATCCCAACACAGCACTTGGCCTGTGATAGAAGCTACTAATTGGCAGCTAAAAATTATTTCAGGGAAAATCTCTCCTCGGCCGATACCTCCTCTCTCACTGAAAATACAAATGGTAAGTTCAGAGACAGCCTGGCATGAGTCAGTGTAAAGAGAAGGGCTGCCACTGCCTCCACTAATTTAGCAACCTAATTAAAGTCTGTCTGCCAGGAGAAGGCAGAGCTGTGACCTCAGCCCTCCCAGCTCTTTGGAAAGAATTCTACCAGGGAATCATACAAGCAGTGGGGGCTGGCGATGAAAGGGGCGGCCGTAGATTACTCCCTGACCTTTGCGTTAATTGTTCAACAGACAGAAGCCCATTAAATACCTGGATTAACATTATGAAGAGCTTGGCAGATCCAGGAGAGGGGGTTGTTTCAAATGACCTTGTTGGGAAACAAAAGCTGAAGGTGGAGGACCTTGACAGACTGACGCATGGGTGAGCAGCCATGTGACAGGGACCCAGGGATATGGCGGGAAGGCTCTTGGTTAGTATCTTGGTGGGACTGGGGATTCCTTTCTGACTGCATAGAGCATTGGGTTTTTGTTTGTTTGTTTGTTTGTTTGTTTGTTTGTATCAGAGTTCTTGATACCCTGAGGTGTCTGGGTGATCTGCCTTATAAGGATTTGTGGGCGGACACATTGGCAGACTATTCTATCCTTCTCTTTTTGCAGACCAACAGCTGCTGGAGCACCGCATCACTAGTCCACAGGGCTCCAAAGAGGCTGCCACATACTGCCGAGCCATGCCCCAGTCTTTACAAAGAGGGGATTAAAAATAGGTTCCCTTCTTCACACTCTCTGTCTCTGTTTCCCAGCCTCTGAAGAATGGGATTTGTTGGCCTTAAAGCAGAAAGCTAAAAAGTCTCCCACTGTGACAAAATGGGAGGTCAGCACCTCTCCTGGGAGGCCATCTGCTCATCACTGCTTGATCATTCCCAGGGGACTGGTGATGACACACCGGTTCCTACCAGGTGAGCATCCTGGCAGGCCTCGGAGTGATGTTGGGGCTGGTGATTACAGCTGTTTGGTGCTGAGCCCCAGGCTTGGAACTTGCAGGGTTGGTGAGGTCGGAGGGGCCCAGGGGAAATGAACTCAAGACCTGGCTCATCCTGCAGGAAATCTTGGGCCTCAGATTCCTCATCTATACGATGGCTATGAGGAATAGTATTGTGCCCATCCATTCCCTGAGCATTGTACATAGAAGTTTATAGAGGCTTAATCCCTCCACTTTGTAAATATAGTAAAGTCCTGCTTTCATCTTATTGATATTACTTTTCAGCAAAGTGAAATGAAGGCCAAGTCAGGCCTCCACCTGGTGCTTAGAGTGGGCATGGAATCCAGAGCATAAGGATCAGGCAGAGTGGTCCAGTGACTTATGGAAGCCTCCTGTGAGGCCCCAGACCCTATTCCAACCCTCACTACCTCTGGAATGCATAGAAGAGTGGTCCTGACCCGAGCAGGCCTGAGTCACCTGGACCATTTGTTAGAACAGATTTCTCACCAGCACCCTGCAACAGTCCAACCCAGGAAGTCCAGCTGGGGCCTGAGAATATGCATTGTACATTCCCAGATGATGTTGACCTTGTTGGTGCAGGAAGCACCCTTTTGGGACAACTGAACAGGATTTTTCTGTGCAGTGAAGAATTAGCCAGCAGCGGGAAGCTGTTCACCTTCACAGCTCGCATTTAACAAGTCTCATGGGCACAGACTAAGTCACACTTCATGACCACAGGTCCAGCAGGTAGCCAGGGGCCCTGGACTCACCTCCAACCCCCTCTTCCCCTCCCTGGGCTGAAGTAACTCTCCTCCCAGCGCCTCAACTGCCCAACAGACATCATGCCTCTATGGCCTTCTTGGGTGCTGTGGAGACGTCCCCACCAAAGCAAAGCAACATAATGCATTTTTGTGGATTCCTGAGTCCCACTCCAGGCTGAGCGACTTCACTAGCTTCCCTCAGAGCGTCTCACTCCGAGGCACAGTGAGTGTAAAGTGAGAACGAAGGGAGCTCTGTAAAGTATGAGGCTGTTTCTCAACTGTTATGCCCTGGTCACATCTTGGAACTTTTTCTTCTCCTCTCCCTCTCTGGGCAGCCGGAATCATAATCCCTGACTGATTCAGAGCAAGGGGAAGCACATCCAGGGAGAGATTTCCCAACCCTCCCTCTGCATCCTGACAGTCTGGAGTCTGGCAGCGGCTGTAGCGCCCCTGTGGCTGGTGGTGGGAGCCTGAATGTAGAAGGGAGCAGGTGACCACATTGCAAAAAACAGTGAGGGACTCGCCTACTCTTTGTAAGCACAGGAGAAAGGCTGGAGAAAGGCCTCTCATGGACTCTCATGTGTAAGCACAGGAGAAAGGCTGGGTGGAAGCCTCTCATGGACCAAACCATCCTCCCCAAATGTGCAAACGGACCTTTGTCAGAGACAAAGAAATCTCCTGTGGCTCAAAATAAAAGCGCTCTGGCTCTTATGAGCTGTCTGCAGCTTGAAGGGATTTCAAGACCAATCTCTGTGCTTGGCCAAGGGTGGGGTAGTGGCTTCTAAGAAAGGTCAGAAGAAAACAATGGAAAAATAAACAGATTCCATTCCACCCTGAGTCCTTCTTAAGAAGAGAACTTATTCCCAGACCAACAAGTTGCACAAGGTAACCAGGGACGCTGTCAGAGAAAGGTGGGCTTGGGGTAAAAAAAACTCATAATGTAAATCACCTCCACACAGACAACCCCCTATCCCCAGGAGACTCGAGACCCCGAGATACCATCTGAGCAACTTTTTTCTCTGAACCTGCAGGGAAAGAGGTTGAGCCCAGGAGATTCATGTGCACCCATGAAGGCATCCAAGATTGATTCTCAGAATGACCCTGAGTCAGTGTTTTTGTACCCCTTTCACACATAAGAAAATGAATGCAAAGGGAGGCTTCCAAATTCACAAAGGTTAAATGTGGCCAAGAAAGGACTCTTCTGTTGTATGACTCCCAAACCTGTGTTCTTTCCTTCACTCTCTCCTTCCTCGCTTTATGACCACCAAATGGTCCTGTCCTCCGATGTCCAACCCTCCATGTTCTGCTTCCTTCCACTCCTGACAATTTTCTGCTGTCCTGCTCGTCCTAGAACCTTACTACGGTATCTTCCCAAGGAAAGAGAAGGAACTACCCTGTAGAGGCCAAGCTCTGGGGAGGAGGGTGTGGGCCAGGCAGAGTGTGGGAGGGAGAGGCTCCGCTGGGCCCTGGGGACCGGCTGGAGTAAACGGTTTTGTTTCTGACGTCCACACGTCTATTTGGGTCCTGGCTGTGCTTATTTTTAGCTTGCACAGTGCTGCTCAGAAATGCCTCTAGTGAAGCCTTCTGACCTATACGCCAAAAAGTGATGGATTTTCCTAGGAGGAAAGGGCATCAATCTCCTTTTACTGCCTGGCTGGCTGGCCCAGCAGAGTCTGGGTCACAAAGCTCAGACATTGGGATGTTGGAAGGAGGGAAGGAGAGAGGAGAATCTATAGTCAGGGCAATGGGAAGACCTCCCAATCTCTAGCAAAGAAGGGGAGAGAGAGCAGAAGGCTGCTACAGAAAAGGGATGGGTCTTTGGAAAATGAAAAGAGTTCCTGGGATTTTTTGCCCTAGCTCTTACAGAACTTGTTTTTGCACTAACTGGGTTCCACCACCTGTATATCTTCTGGTTCCCACAGGACAACTGGTTTATCTGACTCAAATACAGAAGGAAGATTTTTGCATTTCAGTTATTGCTCCAAGAATCCCTCCTCTGTAGTGAGGACCAAGATAACTATTCCATATGTGAGAGATTCACTTCTGGGAGGTCTCTTAGGCCTGCAACTCTTGACTTAGAGCAGGATTGCTCATCCAGCAGGATCCCTGGGTGTTCTGCACAAAATACCTCTGTGCCCTGCGGACCAGCATGCAGCGTGGGGTTGTGTCTTCCCCTACCCCTGTTCATCTGGGCTGCCATATCCTAAAGCAGACGTGGGGGAGCTGAAGGAGATTTTCCTGCAGCACCTTCTGTGACCAGCATGGGAACTGGACACTTAGCATAGCTGCATGCACAAGTGGCCGCTGTCAACTTTACCTCTCTGTTCTAGGAAAAAGGGAGGCAGGAAGGGCAAGCATGAACAGCTCAGCCTTGCTGACTAGAGGTGAAAAGAGAACAAAAGTCCCACCAAACTTGTGGTATTGCTGAAAGATTGCAGATTTGGGAGAAAACGAGCCTGTATTAGATTCCTCACCTGCCACTTATTAATTCTGTCCTATCATCTCCAAATGCCCAGCTCCTCACCTGTAGAATGGGAGCAGGGACACTGCCTTGGTAGAAATGCTAAGGGGACTGATTTTAAAATTTCAGATGATAAAGGGATAGGAACTATCCATAACACAGTAAACATTTAAGAGACGTGGCTCCTCCCCTTTCTGTTAAGATTTTCATTCTGTGACCTCAACCTTATTTGTGAAAAGATAGTGGCTTGGAAAGAAACTTGGAGAAAGATGATAATTTTATGCAGAAATAAAATGGTCTGAGGCTGCTCCGGGGTGAGCGAGCACTGACTCCTGGGTTAGTAGCAGTCTGTCTGAGGCTGCCACCATGAAGTCTAACCTCCACCTTCTTCGGAGTTCAAAATAGTTGCGGGAGGAGGTTGGTCAGACAACAGAATGAAGACATCTCGAGGCAGAGACAGCCACCTACTCAAGATTGGTATTGATCAGTAGAGAAAAGCCAGATTTTGCAGGGTAGGTGGTTATAAATAATGGTGATCTGACTCTGCTGTGTGGCAGGCTGCAGACTAGCTCCCCACAAACCTGGCTCCCTCAGTCAGAGCCAGAGGGCCTTAGCAGAAGTTCATTCACCACCTGCACACCTTGGGTGGGTATTGTCCTGGGACCTGTGTGTGGTGTGTGTGTGTGTGTGTGCGTGTGTGTGTGTGTGTGTGTAACACTGAATTGGTCCATTCCCAAAGGCTGGAGACCAAGAGGCTCAAAGAGAGACTTTTCTCCCAGCACAGCTCTAAGACTGGCCCATGTATGGGTGCTCCTGGCCCATTTAAAACCCAGTTCCAACTGATACCCTGCCTCATCACAAAAACCGCTCAGATCTTTTCCTTAGAGATTCCACCTGACTCTTGTCTCCTTTAGCTGGTCATTGTCCTGTGTGTCCTTATTAATAAGAAAAATAACTACCATCAATTAGGCACTCACTCTGAGCCAGCTGCCAGGCTGTGTATTGACACACATCAACTCATACATTCTTACAATCCTCGGAGACTCATGTCACCACCCCAGTGCAAGGGATGGGGAAACTGAGGCTCAAAGTGATTATGCATTTGTCCAACATCCCCATCTGAGGCACCTGTTGGGCTCTGAAGTCTAGTGCAGCCCAGTCCAATCCACAGGAAACATATTCTAAGACTCCAAATGGCTGCTCATGGATACTACCAAACACTATATATTCTGTGATTTTTCCTGTGCATACATACCTGCAGTAAAGTTCAGTTTATCAATTAGGCACAGTAAGAGATTAACAGCAACAACAATAAAAGGGAGCAATCTTAACCATGTATGGAAATAACCGTTATGTGAATGTATGACTCTTGAGTCATAACAAATATTAATATTTTGGGACAGTGGCTGACTGTGGGAAACTGAAGCCATGGAAGTGAAAGCTGTGGATAAGCGGGGACTAGTGAGTGAGCAGAGTGTGTCATCCACAGACTTCAGTCCTCTGTGCCTCCTATGCAGAGAGAGCCTCTGCTCCCTGGACCGGCTTTAGTACTTAGCAGAAGCCAGCAGTGTCTATAAGGACAGTCACTTCACCACGGAATGTGCATTTGCCACCTTGGTGGCCACTACCTGAGATTCCTGGCAGCAGCCACATGAAGGTGGCAGCAAAAGGCAAAAATGCAAGACCCCAGTGCCCCACAGAGGAGCCGTGTGCATGGCGGAGGAGCGAGATTCTTGGCAGGAGAGGGGCAGAGGGAAGAGGGAGAGGAAGGGAGGAGCTCTGAGAAGCGTGTGTTTTCTTTGCACTAACCAGACCCCAGGGTCTCGGGCTGCCAAAAAGGCTCAGAAGAAAACATTAATTCAATACCACACATTTAATTACACATGAAATGCAATGTCTTTAAATGGAAAAGAATAACATTCTCAGAGCTCCAACTGTGGGGGTTTGAAGCGGCAGGAGGGAGAAAGAAGGCCAGCTCTGAGTCTTGGAGGAGAAAGGATACCACTGAGAGGGCAGAGTCCAGCCTTCACTAGTAGCAGAAGTTTCTGCCTACCATCACACGCTGCCCTCACCCCTGCTGTTCCTGCTGCTGGGGCTCCCTCCCCGTGAGCAGGGAGATGGTTTCCCTGCAGTGCGGTAGGAGAGCATGACCAGGTGCGCACGGCCCCTGGGCAGCTGCACTTTTTCTGCCATGGTCTGCAACCAAGCCAGCCAGTTCTCCCCAAGGAGAGAGGCCCACGCTCTCCAAAGCCATCCCTGGATGGCTAACACTTGGAACAAAAGAAGGTCTCTTGGGATCCTGGCAAGGGCCTTTCAAGGAGAACACATTTCAAAGGCCGGAGCGCCAGCAACAGAGGGAGCCATGCAATTGTCTTTGGAAATCTGAAATTTTCATTGACTAACCAAGATGGGGGCATAACGATGACATGGGAATGGATTTCATGTCGAAGGAACATGGACAGTTGGTGGCTGTTGCTGCCCTGGGCTGAAGCTGGCTCACAACGGTTTATCCAAGAACCTGCTCTTGCTGGTGGCCAGCCCATCTCCCATCCCAGGGTCCCCTCTCATCTGGATGGGGGCTTCCCTCCTGTGTTCTTTTCAAACTTGGACGTCTTTGCAAAGAGGCTCTGCAAGGTGCTGGCAGCTGCTTAAGTCAAAGAGCCAAGGTCAAGCATTACTCAAGGTCATTGACTAGGATTAGCATGGGGCCTAATATGTGGTAGATGAGCACTAAATATCTGATGA
Source organism: Chinchilla lanigera (assembly GCF_000276665.1). Taxonomy (NCBI): domain Eukaryota; kingdom Metazoa; phylum Chordata; class Mammalia; order Rodentia; family Chinchillidae; genus Chinchilla; species Chinchilla lanigera. The sequence goes on along the minus strand of NW_004955416.1, from coordinate 16,949,593 downwards.
ATGAGTGAATAAATTAAAACGCCCTCTGAAGCACTGCTAGAGACTTTAGCAAGGAGAACACTACAGAGAAGGAGGAGAAGGGAAGCTGGGAAGCTGGGGAGCAGTAGAAGGGAAACAAAGATGAGTGAGAATGGGAAAGGAGCCAGCAAATCCCAAAGAGCGCTCTTATTTATGTTCTGGCTTCAAGACTGAGCTACAGAATCAAGATCCGATTGAATCAGGACACTTGGAAGACCCACAGCCTAATCCTCAGTCTCCAGCACTTCAGACTTCTACAAGAAGTGCCTCTACGGTCTGCGTCCGATGAGGCTCAGCAACCCCGGTCCCACTCCGGGGCACGTGCGCACCCCAAGGCTAGAGGGAGTGCAGCAGGATGACGCCGAGACATCGTGTTCCCACCGTGATGAATAAATAAATAAGACACCCTGCTGTTTCTGGAAGCAGTGAAGAAAGAGGATCAGAAGAGGACTGTCTGTTCTGGGGCAATTTCCAGCTCACGTTTCCTGACAGAAGCTCAGCACATGAAGCTGAACCTCGGACGTGTCCCTGCTCCCAGGTGCTACCCCTCTGGGTTCCACTGCCCTGAGCTCAGACACTGGCTGACACCCTAGGTCCTGCCATCACCTCCCTCACCCCGCTGCACCTGCCCTCGCATACCCACTGTCTTCATCTCCATGTTGCACCGGTGCTTCCCATGGGGAAGGGACCTCTGGCTTTCATTAAGCCTTGACTGCTGGAGCCAAGAGCAAAGAGCAAAGGAACTCCCCAAGGAAAGCCATCTGGAACTGAGAAGTTAGGTGCTGAAAGATGGATCTCAGGCTCCGGCTGGGAATCAGTCCCTCCAACTTGCCGGACTCCTTACTTCCTCCTCTCTTCTGGCCTGGATGTTTTCTTACTAACTTGATGGTCACAAACCCTCCCTCAGAATGTGAAAGTCCGTACAAGGGCTTCAGGTCACACAGCAATCTCCCCAGAGGCCCTCTTGTTCCAGGGACTTCCCAGAGATCCTTCCTTGGCTTCTTACCCCAGCATCTCACACTGCCCCCCAAGTTCTTGTGGTGGTATCATGTTGTCACCAGCAAACACAGAACATGGTGGGTTCCAGGCTGCTCCTTCTAGGCATGGCACTCTGGGCCAGCACATAAACAGCTGGTACCTGAAGCTGTGAGATGTCACCCCACACAGGAAGTTTGGTGTCAGGAATCAGAAACACTTGTGAGAGCCTCAAGGTGAACCACAGAAGGACAGACCAGAGGACCACAACCATCCATTGGGAATGGTACATGCCAGTGACCTTGGCTTCTACCAGCTACCTTAGATTCAGTGGAACAGAGACCCTTCAGACAGGAAGGACAGAAAAGGGAGTTGTGGGATTTGAATAGTCAGAGGCAACAATATATCCAAATACAAAAACACCAAACAAAAAGTGAAAAAGAAAGGGTGGAAGGAGACCCTGTCAATAAGCACCAATATTAGAGCAAGGGCAATGGGAAAAATATGACTTGGGCCTGAGGCAAAACTGGCTTAAAATTTGCCCTTGATAACACATACTAGGAGGTGGCCTTTGGTAATTTACTAAACCAATCTCAAACCTTGATGTTCTCAAGGGTGAAATTAAGAAAATATTCATCTCATCGAATTATCAAAAGGAACCAATGACATTATGCATGTGCAGAGATGCATGTGACCCATGTTGAATGAATAAGCAGCTATAAAGCTTTATGAAGGAAGACGCTGGTTCCCTCTTCCCCTCTGCCCAATACTCAAACTTCCAGTGGTCCTCCCTGGTAACTTAACCTCACTGAGCCTCAATTTTCTCCCCAGGCAAACAGAAATAACAACAACAATAAATGTGCTTACTGCACGCAATTAAGGTAGCTTTAAATAAGAGTGTTTACAATAATAGTAGACATATTGTTGATATCAACAGGCCCCACCCTTAGTATCAAGACCTCCCAAACAGTCATTAGTTGGATATTTGAGAGCTCTGACAACATGGGCCAAACCTCCAGACTTCTTTGTAGATTCTCTACATAAAGGCCTTAGGGTAGATATGACAGAAAGGTAGGCTGGGCCCTCACTGTCCTCTTGGTGACTGGTGAGCTCATGTCTGCTCCTCTGCACCCACTGTGCTACCCCATTTGGGGAACCTTTCCCTTTCCATCAACAGAAATCAACTCATTCCCCTAGGCCAGTCATGACAAATCTTTTAGAGCTTTCAATGATATAAATACCCCACTGTGGCATGCATGTTGTAGGTTCACCACCAGTGTTAGCCCAGTTTTAATCCCATTTTCTCCCTAAGATCTTTTGATCTTTCTTGTTCTTGAAAAGACATTTTTCCCTCTTCGTGTTTATTCCTAATGTGAACTTTCATATCCAAAGACCATCTCTGTCCACTTTGTTGTCCTTTACATAAGCTCAACTCATGGGCTGCTCAGACAAACAAGCTCAGAATGTCCTTACTGCCTAATTGGAGAGAGTTAATAACATCAGCAAGACCAGTATTCAATTTGTATATGATGTAATTTGGTTATATTGGAGGCCTAGGTTTCTAATTCATTTGTGATCACAGGACTAGTCCTTAAGTACCTTACATTCACCCATTTTCAGAAAAATAGTTGGCCTAAAGAGATCTGTTCACTGCTGTCCTTTCCCTCAGCAATAAAATTAATGATTGGGACATTTAGTTTAGACATAAAGAATCTTAGCGAGTGAGTAAGTCACCAAGTGAGACCATCTTAGAGACTTTGGAAGGCTTTTCTTTTAGGAAGATTTGACTTTAGTCCTGCTTAAAACAGGAAGGCCCAAACATCACAGAGAAGGTGGCAGTGTTGTTCAGAAG
>NW_004955416.1:16852919-16946438 GCF_000276665.1 Chinchilla lanigera | reverse complement strand
GAAGGGAAGGGGACAGGAGGGAAGGGAAGGGAAGGGAAGGGAAGGGAAGGGAAGGGAAAGGGAGAGGAGAAGACTGAAGGGAAAAGAAGAGAAAGGGAAGGGAATGGGAGGGCAAAGGTGGGGAGGAGAGGAGGAAGAGGAGGAAAGGGGAGGAGAAGAGGAGGGGATGAGAGGGGAGAGGAGGGGAGGGAGGGGAGGGAAAGAAAGCTTCCATCTTCCCACAGCTGTGCAGGGGGTTGATGGCAATAGCCTCATCTGCTAATCCTCCCACCCTCTCCCACCCCAAGGACTACAGCTCCCTTGCTCCTCCCAGCTTGGCCCAGCTCCCACCGGCTTCCTTGTAGCCCCATCAGCACGAAGTGCTCTGTGCTGGCACCATCACCCTGTGCACACCGTTTCACTTCCCACTCGGTCTCCCTGCACTTGGCCTTGGTGTTTGGATATCCCCTCTATCCGGTGCCATGGGAAGGCTGGGAAGCCATCTCCACAAACACGGGGTTCCCAGGGGTTCCTTGCCCATGGCTGGGTCTCTTCCAAGGGACATGTTCCCGCTCCCAGCTGCCACCTGAGAGCCAAAGCTTCTGCCAGTCTCCTTTACCTCCTCAGCTCCTCTTCTCTCCAGGCCAAGCCTCCTGCTCCAGTCTCCACTCTCCTCAGCCCCACATGTGATGGGGACCAAGGCCAGAGGTCAGAGCCTCTGGGCCCCAGCCTTGTAGACCCCCAGGTGTGGGTAGCCTGAGCTTGGAGCAGCCAGCAGATTCGTTCCGCACGGCCTCCAAGATTCTGGATCTGTGCTTCCCCCGTCAAAGCCCACGCACTCTGCCAGGTGTTTTCCCACCACATCCTCTGAGCAGATTTCCAAGAGTTCCCCCACTCCAGATGTTGAACACACTGGCCGATGCTTTTCTGGCCTGACTCCTGAGCCTCCCCCTACCCTACAATTCAATGAAAAAGATGAAGAAAAAGTCAGAACTGGTAGAATTCCAGATGTCCCACCTGCCCTCTGCACTCTCTCTGCCTGGCTTGTGTCTCAGATTAGGTCTAAGGAAATTCACCAAATTCCAAGTTTGTTGCATCTCTGGCACTGGCTACCCAGCAAGCACTTACATGAATGATGCTTGGGCCCAGATGCTAATTCCTTATGGCTTTCTTGCTGCTGGAAGAAATGGACTCACACAGAGACGACTAAGCTTTGAACAATGCCAATACCATGCTTTTCTTACCAGTTCTGGAAGATCCAAAAATTGAAGGTGAAGGAGCCATTGAGACTAATAGTCAGTGGAAAATTGGAAGTAGGGAGAAGTCTTCATTGGACATCACTAGGCCTGGTTGTTGACAAGTGGTCATCTCTTACCATTAGGTCTGGACACGCTTAAGTGACCCCAGGACACCAAGGCAGGCTCTCTGAAGCATCGGACTGAAGAGTCCATCTCAGACATACTCATGGGTCCCAAAAACTCCAGTCTTTACTCTTCTGTGAGTGAATCTCCACTCCTCCTCGCCAGCCTTGGGGACCTTTCCTCTCTCATTTTTCCAATGAGATCACTACTGAATGTGGTGACATCTACCTAGCTTCTGTGTACTGTGGTTTCCCTCACTATAAACCATTCCACTTTCTCTGCTTTTCCGAGAAAGCCTTCTTCCTATGCTTCCAGCCCACCTGCCTTCTCCACTTCTCCATGTGGGTTACTAGACTCCGTACTGGTCTCAGTGTTCCTGCTTTCTCCAAATTCTCTGCTTCTGCCTCTGTGGTGTGCGTGTGTGTGTGTATGTGTGTGTGTGTGTGTGTGTGTGTGTGTGTGTGTGTGCAGTTTCCTTTTCTGATATACTGTACATCTTTATTGAAAGTTCTCCAGGCAGAAGCTGAAGGCCCCTGGAGTCTCCACTATGCGGGGCACAGGCAGCGTTCATAGCATGGGCTGTCAATTCTCTCCCAGCTCTCTCAGAGGCCAGCCCTTGGCCTCAGCTCCCTTTGCATGGCCCACTTAGTTCCACAGTTGCAACTAGAGATTCTGTCAGATGCTTCCCACACCAGCTCATTACCTTAGGAACTCACCCTTTCCTACCATGTCTCTTCTCCAGGGTCTTACCAATATCTCCATTCATTTTCAACACGAAAAGGACAGAAGCTGAAGGACCAGCCAGCTATGACCTCCTCCTGCAGAAAAATGTGTCTTGTATCTTTTATGCATGGGTCTCTTGTATATATTTGCTGTAGATTTTGGATCAATTTCTGTGAATCTCTAACTACTTTAAGTCATGACTTAGGCAGAATGATTTAGGAAATATATATTATTTTATATACGATACATAAAATCAGGAAAAAATTAAATACTTGGATGGAAAATCAGTCATAGGAAGAAAACGGTTACTGCCACAGAGTCAAACCACTTGATGGATGTGTCACTGAAATAAAGAGCTTCCCTCTCACCACCCTCAAAAACACAGTTTCCAGCAGGCCAGGGTTTGGGAAATGGAACTTAGAGCAGAGTCCTCAAGGTTACTAAATTCAAGATGTGTGAAAAGTCATGTCATCACTTTACCAAGTATGTCGTCTGCCCTGTTTTAGTCTAGTGAGTGTTAGAAATAAACAGATTAATAAATAAAACCACATACAAGTGCATCCATCAGTTCCCTCACAGCTACAGTGATCTCAACAGGCCTGATTTTTTAATGCTGTTTCATTTATTATGTACATTCTTTGCCCACAAACTTCTCAGAGACTAAAAAGGAGAAGTATGAACTGCTACACAGTGTGGGTTTCCAGTCCTACTGGGGTAGAAACAGCCTGGGCTAAAGAGGCTTTATTTACATCATGGATGTCAAAGGCCCCAACACTGACCTTACACACACCTAGCTCTGCCTAACTCACTGTGTGACACTGGGCATTATACTTAATTTCTCTATGGTAACACCTTATTTGGGAAGTGCAATCTACTGCTGATATTTGTAAGCAAATGAGTTAATATTAGTCTGTGACCCTCAGCACACTGCAGGCATTGAACTTTAAGACTAAGATTTACTTTTAACATCTCACACAGATTCTTCCATTTGGGTTGCCGCAGAAATTCTCACTTCCCTTCACATCTATGGATACAGAGACAAGGTACTGTCAAAGGCCCTCTCTCCTCTACACCACCTGCAACCCAGGAGCACATCTGCACCACCTGCATATCCTTTGCCTGTCACTGCCATCCAAGGAGAACTCTGATTGCCCCAGGTGATAGAGGTCCAGCAGGGCCCTCTGCTTCGCTTAGTGAGGCTGTTTGTTACCACTGTACATTACAGAGGGTCAGAAGATCTGAGGACGGAGCCAGGCTCAGGGAAGCTGGAGGGCAGTAGGCAACAGAGGATAAGCTCCCAGCAGAGGAAAGCTGTACTGAGTGACCTTGCTAAGTGCCTTTTGCATCAGCGTATGAAGCCTTAGGAGTAGCTGGATGGTATTTGGGCAAGTGAATAGCCCTGTGTATGGGACCCAGCTAAGCAGGGTAGGCAGCAAGCTGAAGAATGTCCACCTGTACAAGGCCTCTAAGTCACTTTGCTTTAAACCTGCCTCACAGGCACAGTTGTGGCCCCAGCCCTGCGGCAGGAGTGGTGGCACTGAATGCAAAAGAGGCCAGTTCAATGAAACATCAGTGTCAACAGTGATGGAAACTAGGGCACCACATTGGACATGCTGAAGAACCACATATTCAGTTGATCCACAGTGTATTCAGTAAGTGTGCATGAGAGTTATAGTGTGTCAGGGATGGGCTACACGTAAGGGTCAGCAGGGGGAACTAACCCTCCTGGTCCTCCCACTGGTCTAGAGGGGAGGACAGGCAGTCATGGAGCAATTCAAATGCATTGTGATAAGCCCACGATCAGTCAGAAGAAGACCCTGGGCATATAGAAGGCATCTTGTCTACTCTTTCTGAGCCTCAACTGCTTTGTGAGTAAATGTGAGAGCATGTGTAAAAATGATTTCCACACAGCAGTCACATGGAAAGCATTCTAGTTTCGGCATGCTCCAATAACAGAAATAAAATGTCTCATCAATGTACTGCACACCTTGTAAACTATGTCACCATGTTTTAATGGAGGGGTGGGAAGTGGTTTAGAGAAGGGCTGTCCAGGCAAGCCAACCTTGAGAGCATCAGGGAATCTGCAAATGCAAGAGTCGTCTCAGTGCTAAGCAAGAAAAGAATGAAATTTTTCTGGGCTCTGAAGTGTGGTGACTGGTTTCCTCTGGGGAGATATGAGTGAAAAGAACTCAAGAGACTTGGAAGAAGAAAAAAGAGCCCACATGGGATGGTCTTTTGTTGAGGTGCCTGGAGGACTTCTAAGAACAAAAACATCTAAGATTCAACATTGGGTCATTTGTGTGAATGCGACATAAACTCCCTATGTAGTATTGACATCAGAGCAAAAGCCATCCTGCACCCAAGCTGTGCAGATGAGGGATGTTTGGCACCTAAAATACTGCTCAAAAGGCATGTGACACATATTGGGAAGAAGATTCTGGAGAGCAGTAGTACATGAAGGATGTAGAATCAATTTGCACAAGGAGCCCTTCGGTGAAAGCAGGGTCTCCGAAGGTTTCACAAGAAAAGCAAGACAACATGAGCCTATCCCAGCCTCAGGGATAAATATGTGGAGCTCCAATACTTTCATCTAAAAGATGCTCAGCTATCATCTAGGTTGTGAAGCCTTCATCATTGTCCATGTTCCTACTTGATACTTATCTCTCCCTGGATGTCTAATAATCCTTTACAGGTGACACAGACAAAGGAGAACTCATACTTTTCACACGTGCACCTGACCTTGACATGACTTCCCTATATAGTGAATACTATTTCCATTCACTTAGTGTCTCAACCGCTAATACAGGAGGTTTCCTTGAGGACTCCTTCCTGTAGTTTCCCCAAGCTCATCAGTAAACATTGTCACTTCCATTACCAAACATTTCTCAAATCTGTTCACATCTGCAACATATCAGCTACCTCCATCCTGCCTCCATCATCCTATCCCAAACCATGAGGATGTCAACTGGACAATGGTCCCCTAGCAGTTTCCATTCTCCTCCCCCACCTCGATCCTATCATTTCCCCCATGATGGAACATGATGAGCTAACCAGGGTCCTGTTTCAAAAATAGTACAATATCAATCTTAAGGTAACTTTCTCTACTTCAACCCTGAGTGGAGAATAAAATCCAAATTAGTTTTATCATTGTATGCAGGATGTGATCCTCCTTGGTCCCAACCTCATCTCCAGCCCATCCTCCATCATCTTCTCCATGCTATTCCCACCCCGACTGCCCTTCTTTCCTGTCTCCAGTATTTCAAGCTCAGTACTGACCTTGATCTCTGATAGTGGCCAGTGTTTGTCTCTGAACTCTTAATCTCCAAACATTCAAACCAAATGGGCCACTTCTAACACAGGACACTGGGTGGATTCTTAAAGGATATCCTTTAAGTAGTATCAGGAATACTATTATTGGATACTTATTTTACTGACTTATTTATCTATGTGTATGTTTGTCATCAGTCCTCCCAGTGTAAATGGACCACCATGAGAGCCCAGGCTCTGTGATCTCGCCAGTGTTGTATCCCAGCACCTCCAACATTGCCTGGTTCACATGGTTCTCAGCACATTTCAGCTGAAAAAATGAGTGATTGCCTTTTTGGGTTTTACTGTTATTCCACAGGCTGGAAACACTGAGTGAAGGCTAAAGATCCAGCACCAGCCCAGATGGCTGTAGTTTTAACAGATCTGAATTCTGAAGCCAAGGTAGGCATGCTAGTTTTTAAACCAGGGCAGTGCCCCACAGGAGGGCAATCACAGCTCTGAGTTAATATTGAGCTTAAAGCCATAGACATCAGAGCACAGATTCTACCAGCAAACACATAAATGTTAAAGGTACTGCAAGTCAGAAGCTTAGGTTCTCCATCTCCCCTGAACATTACAGTGGTGTCTCATCACAGGACTTGACATACAAACTGAAGCTTGATCATATCATTAACTTATTAAAATACTAGCACCGACAAAAAGGGCCCATTTCATCATTCAGAGACTTCTCAAGCACATGGGCTCCATGAACTTGTCCTTGGGTAATGGCTATGAAGGGCTAGGCATAGGAGCTTGGTCTCTGGAACACATGGCAGACACCCTTGTATTGTGCCAGCATATTCTGCCAAGGTCATGAAGCTGAATCCTCAACAAGGTGAGAAAATGAGGATTTAGGAGATTTCCTCTTGCATCCCCCCAAGTGCTTATAAAATAAAACCAGAAGTAGACCCAAAGTTAGACTATGAAATCAGAAAAAGTTAAGTGTGCAGAGCAGGTAAATTCAGCCCAAACTCACAGTAGTGAAAATAAGTGTTTTGCCTCCCTTATGAAAGACTTTCTGTCCACCAATATTTTGGTGGGGTTCCCTGCTCAACTAATCCAGGACTTCCTCCCAAGAGGATCACAGCACAAGTCTCCATGTAAACCAACTCACTTGAGATGAGCTAAGGAAAGAGAAAGCAGTTCTCCCAATCCCCTCTCCTCAGTTCTACTCATGCCACTTTTATTTTCTGCTACTGTCTCAGATGAATTAATAGTTCCCCCTCCTCCTCATGGCTGAAAAATGTACACCCAAGCTTCTGTCTCTAGTAGTTTTTCCTATCTACTTTTTATATTTGCTCCATCTAGTAGTCATCCCTCTTCAGTACCATGGACTCATCTTTCCCACTGTCTCACCTAAAGGATAAAGTTTACCCTAACATAATAAAAGCATTCTTTGGCCCCATCTCCCCGGGAAACTACTCTCCCTGACTCGCTTCATCACCAGACTTGGTGAGCAGTGTGTGCACTCCTGTTACCTACCCCTCTTCCGCTCTCTGCTCATCCTTCAGACATTTATACTCACTTTCACAGCTCTGTTCCACAAACACATTTGTCACAAGGTCACAGGGAATCTCTTGATGCACATATCTGGTAGCTTTTTCTTAGTCCTCATTCACCACAAGTGAGTCTCAAGTCCTTCACAGTCTGATCAAAGATTATCTGACCTCTCCCATCATTAGCTACCATCTACCATCATTAGTCATTACACATAACTGCAGGTGCTCACTTATCTTAGCACACAGAGGTATGGCCAGGATTCTGAAATTCCAGAACCTACAGGTACCTATCACAACATGGTATGTTACTTCATTGTGTGTGACTGTCTATGAAGCAGGAACCATCCTTGTGCCCTCTGTGTGACACTAATGCATAGCTTGCACTTGCCATTAAGGGTAGATATTCATTAAATTGTTATTAAAAGAAGAATTTGTACCCCTGATACATAAAGAATCTGTTGATCATATGGGTGAACTTATAGGGTATACAGAGAGACTTTTTCCTGAGGGACCTTTGAAAGGAAAGGAGCATTTAATGAATGCTGTAGTTAATAATTTTTAAAAAGAACAACTATTTATTGAGTGTCCACTGGGCTGGGCACTGCAGTATTAGCAGATTTGCAGATTGGCACACCAGCTGTAGCAGGAGCTGGGGAGGGAGAAGGGAAAGGCAGGCAGGCAGGACGCAAGCCAGGTCTGACACGGCTGCAGTGGCAGAGCTGATTCCTTAGTGCGCACTCTGCTCAGACAGCTCCTGCTTTCCAAGCCAAGGGCAAGGCCAGATGGGCTAAGCAATGAATGGACACTGGTGTGTTCGTTGATAAGGTCACTCAGCTTCCCTCAAGCCTGGCCATTCGGTGGCTAATTCCTGCTCCAATCTGCCTACAATTGCTTCTTTGAAACTCCATGGCAATGAGGGAGAAGGGCTTGCTCTCAGAGTTCTTTTCCATGCTGCATTTCCTTGAGCCCTGTGTATCTTGACATCCAGGAAGATGCCAGAGATCTTACATAGTGGTCCCTACATGCCCAAATGGGCTTTCAGAGCTGGCATCCATTGTACCTTGCCTGGAAGATAGAAAAGGCCAGCACCAGGGGATCCTGGAATGCATATGACATCTTGGCAGCCACCTCTAACAGATGACAAACAGCTTGCTGGGGCTGTAGGAAGTGACGCAAAATTAATTATACCAATGGTCTCAACTTTGATGCTCCTCCCAAATGCAGCCTTTCTCTCTCTTTCCTATTGCTATCAGGTCTTGATCCTTAATGCCACCTCCTTATCTTGTTTATCCCACAACCTGCTTGAGCTTTTTGTATAATCTGCTCTGTCATTCCAGAGTCCTTTCCTTCTCCAAGATTTCATCTCTAGCAAACATAAGTACAGGGACTCAGAAGAGTGGAGGATGCATTTCTCCTGCATGGTCAGCTTCTGTCCCACCCATTCCTCTACTGCCTAGATAGACATAAAAATCCTGTTGGAAAAAGAGGAGGAGGTGGTTAGAATCATTGCCCCAGGCTTTGTTGTACCACTGAGAGCAGCTAGAGAGAAAACATGGCTATCACTTGGCCTCAAAACCTGCAGGTTTAGATAATCTCATGATTGATCTCTCCACCCCTTTAGCTTTCCTGCTGTCATTTCCTTGAATTTGCTTCAGCTGGTTGACTTCATTCCAGCTTCAGTCCTCCCCCGACTCTAGCCCAGGTCAATGGATTGGCTGGAAAAGCACAGTTGGACTCATCCATGGTCTTTCACAGGGGCTTCAGTCTCTACTGCCGTGCTCCACACAACATTCCTAAGAGGCTCCCTGCTTAAAGGCCAGAAGGTCCAGTATATGGGACTAACCTTGAGAAAGTCACAGTACCATAGTGGCTTATCTATCTGTACAACATATGAGGTTGGAGACTTCATTAAGGATCCCATTAACATTTCTGGAGAGCAGATCAAATTTCTCAGCCCTAAAATATGGTCAGACTCTACCCAGGAGAGGCTTTTGATGAACAGCCCTTCAAAGTCACCTGAAAAAAGAAATGACCACTGCATTCACTAATATTGCATCCTGGGATCTGAAGCAACATGTGTCAGAAGAAGATGGCTTTCCCTAAGTCAGCACTCTGTCATAAGGCAAGTAGGTGTCCACAGGGAGAATCCACTGGATACCTGGTTGGAGAATCCCAAAATATCCAGAGGTGGTTGTAATGGGCTGCAAGGCAGCAGTGTAGTGATAGGCAGAACCTCTGATAGGATTGCTACTGAACCAACTCCCTCATCAGCTTAGCTATCCAAAGTATCCACATACATGCACTGTGGTTCATAAGAACTGAAAACTAAAATAAGCCAGTTTCCAGACATAGGGAACTATAAAATAAACATGGCATATACACACAGTGACACATTATACACCCATTAAAAGTTATGCTCTGAAGCTGGGTATGGTGGCAAACACCTGTCATACCAGTATTCTGGGAGGCTAAGGCAGGTCTACAAGATCAAACTCAACTGGGGCAACTTAACAACTTACAGAGACTCTCTCAAAATGAAAAAAAAAAAAGATCTAGAGATATAGCTCAGTACTCAGTGCTGGAAAAAGGTCACTCATGCTATGATCTTCTGTTTTTTGAAACCCAGTGTCAGAGTAAGTCTGCTGAATTAAAATCTACAGGAGATCAAGGAACCAAGTTTAAGCCAGCAAGAGACACATGGAGTGTTATAAGCTGAACAAATCTGGTTCCAGCTTCACAGTCAGAAACCAGTCTGAACTTCAGTGGAACTAATGGTGCAAGCATTCTGGAATTATACACTACCCCTCCACAAAGCTATGGCTGGCTTACTGGGATTAATCAACACCTATCTGGACTCTATCTGCCCACTTTGTCTACCTGTGACAGCAGAGACATACCTTGAAGTGGACATTTTTTTCTTTCTTTGTCCTCCAGCCCTGCTTCTACTGTCTTCCTCACCTTCTATTTCTCTATTTTTACCCAAAACCCTTTTACATCTTCTCCCAAGGGTCAAATCACTATACTGAGTGCATATTTATCATATACAATATTCAAGATTATTTTAGATTTTGTTATATAGCTATATATCTAGTTCATATTATTAAAGGTGGTAAATTAATAGTTACCATGGTTTGTCATTTGCTAGTCTGTACTTGATGCTATTGTTATTACTGATTCTGCTACTTTATCTAAGGTAATATAATTGTTCTAACCAGTTGTTCTTTCTGGTATGTCAAGACTGAAATTGCCTAAGGGTCATAAAAAATGCTATAAAGCAGTGCCAAAAAATCAAGGGCTGGACCTAGTAGACAGCAACTTCTCATCCCCAATACTGAAGAGGTAGGATCTTGAAAAAGACTCAAAACCCAAAAGCCAGCTACACCTGGAAGATATCTATGAGAATTAGTCATTTCATAATGGTTCTAAATACTACCAATAATGTTACTCACCATAAAAAATTTACATGCATCAACATGGGAATTGATCTTAAAAAAATAGAAGAGAAGACACTTAAGCAAGATGCAACCCCAGACTTTAGGCAAACCCAGGGGACAATAAGGTGGAACAAGTCTAAAACCATCCACCTGGACTCTCTGAAGTGGTAACAGAAGAAGTAGCAAATTAGATGAATGAGGTTCTAGAAAAAATTAAATCAGAAATAATTTCTCAGATAACTACAGAAATGGTGACCATAATGAAAGACACTCTTAGTGACTCTAGAGCAGATACAGATTTTTTAAAATAGAGGAGCATAAGAAAGTGATGGCAAGCATGAATGTCCAACATAGGAAAGAAATGGAATCTATGAAACTGATTCAAACAGATACTTATGAGATTAAAAATTCCACTGTAAGTATATGCAGCAGAATGAGCCAATGTGAAGACAAAATGTCAGCTATAGAAGACAGGATTATGGTTAACAATCATGAAAAGAAAGATTTCTTTAAAATAGCATGAAAAATCAATCCAACAGCTGCTAGATGAATAACAAACAAGAATAACATAAGATTGATCAGAGTCCATGAAAAAGCAGGAGATAGTGCAAACAACAAAAAATCTGTTCAAAGAAGTAATGGCAGAAAACTCCCCAAGCAGAGAAAAAGAATTTGACATATAGTTAAATGAGGCATATAGAACTCCAATTAGCCATGATCAAAAAAAAAAAATTGACACCAAGGTGTATAATAATCAAGATGCTAGAAACTCAATACAAGAACAGAATAGTAAAATCTGTTACAGAAAATAACCAAATCATCTCTAAAGGAAAGCCCATCAGAATTGCAGCAGAAGTCTCAACACACATGCTCAAGACAAGGCAATCTTAGAGTGAAGTATTTCAAACCCTTAAAGAAAATAACCTCCAACCCAAATTGATGTACCACACAAACCTATGTTTCAAAATTGATGGCAAAGAAAGATACATCCATGAGGAAGAATACCTAAGGAAATTCATGACTACCAAATAAACACTCCAAAATGTTCTGAAGGACATTCTAGATAGAGATAATAAGGACTACAACTCCATGAACTCCAACAGAATAAATCCACCAGGCAAGGTAAGCAATTAAACAGAGGGGAGGCATATGGAACCAACAACAGCAAAATAGCATGACAAAGATAAGTCAATACACATCAGTTATAACCATCACTGTTAATGGTCTCATTTCACGAAAAGACATAGACTGGCAGAATGGATCAAGAAGCAAGATCCAACAATATGTTGCATTAAAGAAACACATATAATTAAAAAAAAATTCATAGACCAAAAGTCAAAGGATGGAAAATAATGCTCCATATGACAGGAACCCAGAAGAAAGCAAGATGAATGTCATAGTTATGAAGACATAACTTCATAACTAGTTATGAAGAATAGAAAATCATGGTTATTCTATTTGCAGATAAAGTAGATTTCAAGCAAAGACTCATTAAGAGAGAAAGAAGTTCACTACATCTGTGTAAAAGGAAGAACCCAATAGAAAGAGATAACAATCATAAATATAATGCATCAAATACATGTCCACTTAATGATATAAAACAAATATTAATGGACATGAAAAATCAAATAAGCAATAGTGCAGTTGTAATGGAGAACATCAATACCCCACTGTCACAAATAGATCAACTAAATGAAAAATCAGCAATGAAATCAGAACTGAAACAAACTTTTGAACAAATGGACTAAGTTGATGTCTACAGAGTGTTCCCCTCCACAATATCAGATAACACATTCTTCTCAGCTTCACACAGGATGTTCCCTGACCACATATTAGCTCATAGAACATGGTTAAATAAATGCAAAGAAATTGAAATTATCCCATTCATATTATCAGACCATAGTGCAATAAAATTGGAAATCAATGGCAAAACCCCACAAGAATTTCAAAAACACATGGAAATTAAATAACATGCTACTGAAAAACCAATGGGTCACAGATGAAACTGAAAAAAAATTTAGCTTATATAATTAAACAATAATGCCAATATAACAGAACTTATAGAATACTACGAAAGCAGTCCTCTGAGGGATAGCAGTGAATTCCCATATCAGGAAAAAATGCTCAAATTAACAAATAAGCTTGAGTGGAAACTCAAGCTTCTAGAAAAAGAAGAGAAAGTCAAGCCCAAATCTCATACAAGAGAGAAGATTATAAAGATCAGAGCAGAAATTAATGCAATGGAGACTAAGAAAATAATACAAAGAATAAATAAATCAAAGACTTGGTTCTTTGAAATGTTAAATAAAATTGACAAATCCTTAGTCAACTTTATCAATAAAAGAATGAAAAGACTCAAATCTATGCAATTAGGAATGAAAAGGGTGAAATCATAACAAATCCTGAAGAAATCCAGCAAATCATCAACACCTGCTGTTAGAACCTGCATTCTAATCAGATGGAAAATGCAGAAGAAATGGACCAATTCCTAAATACATATGAATTACCAAAGTTGAATCAAAAAACATAAAATTTCTGAATAAACCAATATCAGTCAATGAAATTGAAGATGTAAGTAAAAACCTACCAACAAAAGAAAGCCTAGGCCCTGATGAATTCACTGCTGAATTCTATAAGAAATTTAGAGAAGAATTTATATCACTACTTCTCAAACTCTTTAATGAAATTGAGAGGGAAACAATACTCCCAGATTCATTCCTAGAAGTAAGCATTACCTTTACATCAAAACCAGAGAAGGACCCAGCCATAAAAGAGAGCTACAGGCCAAAACACAGATGCAAACATCTTCAGTAACATACTGGCAAACAGAAGGCAGCAAAGTATACATCAAAAAGTATATACCATGACTAAGTAGGATTTATCCCAGGGATGCAGGAATGCTTCGACATATGCAAATCAATAAGTGTAGTACAACATATTAATAGAGTCAAGGGTAGAATCCATATTATATCAATAGATGCAGAATAAACATTTGACAAAGTCTAACACCCATTCATGATTTTTAAAAATCCTATAGAAAATTGGAATAGATGATCTTTATCTCAATCTGATAAAAGCCATCTATGAAAAACCAACAACCAAAGGCATACTTAAGGGAAAAAACTGAGAGTTTTCACTTTAAAATCACAAAAAAGACAAGGATGTCCACTGCCTCCACTCTTATTCAACATAAACCTGGAAACTTTAGCCAGAGCAATTGGACAAGAGAAGGAAATAAAAGGGTTAAAGATAGGAGAGGAAGGAGTTAAATTATCAGCGTTTGAAGGTGATGCTATACTTTACACAGAAGACCTCAAAAACTCCACCAAAAGACTTCTAGATTTAATAAGCAAATTCAGTAGTATAGTTAGATATAAAGTCAATACTCAAAAATCAATAGCATTATCCTGTACACAAATAATGAACTCAGCAAGAGAGAAATTAAAGAAACTGCACCTTTCACAATAGAATCCAAAAAAAATGAAATACCTAGAAATCAATCTAATGAAGGAAGTAAAAGAGTTTTACATTGAAAACTACAGTACTCTGAAAAAGGAGATCAAAGAGGGTATCAGAAAATGAAAAGATATCCCTTATTCTTGGGCAGGAAGAATCAATACAGTGAAAATGGTCATACTTCCAAAACTGTTATACAAATTTGATGAATCCTAATCAAAATACCAATAGCATATCTCATAGTATTATAGAAAGCAATCCTTTAGCTCATTGGAACCATAAGAGACCTAGAGTAGCAAA
Source organism: Chinchilla lanigera (assembly GCF_000276665.1). Lineage (NCBI taxonomy): Eukaryota > Metazoa > Chordata > Mammalia > Rodentia > Chinchillidae > Chinchilla > Chinchilla lanigera. Next base: position 16,932,380 of record NW_004955416.1, on the reverse strand, counting down.
AGCAATTCTCAGCAACAAAGGTAAGGCCAGAGGCATCACAATCCCTCACTTGAAATTATACTACAAAGCTACTGTGATAAAAACAGAATGGTACTAGAAAAAAGACAGGCTGAGGATCAGTGGAACAGATTAGAAAATGCATAAACAACTCAAAACACACTCAGCCACCTTATCTTTGAGAAAGGAGCTAAACACCTTCACTGGAGAAAGATAACCTCTTTAATAAGTGGTGTTGCCAAACTAGCTTCCCAAATGCTGAAGTTTAAAACTTGACCGATATCTTTCACTATGAACTAAACTAAAATTGAAGTGGATCATAGATCTAAATATTAAAACAGGTACTAAATCTGCTGGAAGATATAATAGGTAGAACTCTGGAAGACATTGGTGTAGGCAGACTTTATGAACAAAAACCCGATCACACAGGAACTATCACAAAGAACCAACAATTGGGATCTCATTTTACTAAAAAGCTCTTTCACAGCAAAAGAAACCACCAACAGAGTGGAAAGACAACCCACAAAGTGGGAAAAACTTTGCCAGCTGTTCATCCAACAAAGGATTACTATCTAGAATATATAATTGTGAGCAACTACTTTGAAGATAACAATAAGTAATAGAACAATCATTGTTGATTTCTTATCCTCTTGTTTTGAAATTCTGTATCACTTTTATAGTTTTTGTGTTGTTTTGTTTTTGTCTTTGTTTTAGTTATTTTGGTTTTGTTCTTTCCTCTTTAAAAAAAAAAAAACTCAAAAAACATAACCCCAAACTTAAAGACCCAACCCAAAAATGGACATCTGAAGTGAATAGACACTTCTCAGATGAAGAAGTAGAACTGGCAAATAAATATATGAAAAAATGTTAATCACTGGTCATTCAAGAGATAAATTAAAACAATGCTGAGATTTCATCTCATTCCAGAAGGAATGGCTAGTATCAAGAAAACAACCAATAACAAATGCTGGTGGGGCTGTGGGAGGAAAGGAACCCTGTCCACTGTTGGTTGGAATGTGGACAACCAAAGAAATCAATGTGGACATTCTGTAAAAAACTAAAACTAGAGGTTCAATTCATTCAATCCAGTTACTTCCTTCTTGGTATCTTCCTGAAAGAATTAAAAGCATCATACCAAAGTGATATATGCACATCAATGGTTAAATCAGCACAGTTTGTAATAGCTGAATCTTGGAAACATCCCAAATGCCCATTAACCAAGGAATGGATAAGGAAGATATGTTTTTTTTTCTGCAATGGAGTACTACTCTGTCATAAAGAAGAACAAACTTGAAACATTTCTAGCTAAGTGGATATATCTTGAGATCATATTTTTAAGTGAAATAAATCAGACACACATGTTTAAATACTGCACTGTTTCTCTGGTTTGAGAAACCAAAAGTGTAAATAAAGACCAAAATGTATAACAGATACTGGAGAATAGGAACATAATCAAATGACAAGGGGAAAAAAGAAGGGGGAAAGGAAAGTAGGGACCAGAAAAAAAGAATAGAAAGAAAAAATGGAAGCAAAGATTTTGTAAATAAGCAGAAGAAGTAGGGTTAAGGGAGGCAGAGAATGGGAAAAACATAAGAAGCAAGATATCTTGTACAGGTACAAATTCTGTATGATGAATGTTATCATTATGTATATCTAACATGTACCAATAAAATAAAAAATGTGAAAAAAATGAAGCCCAGCCTGGGCAGCCTGGGCAGCCTGGGCAGCTTGGGCAACTTATCAACTTAAACTCTGTCTCAAAAAGAACAAAAAAGATCTGAAGATATAGCTCAGTACCCAGTGCTGGAAAAAAATCAACCATGTTGTGACCCTCTGTTTGTTGAGATTGCAGGAAACCTCATTTTCATGTACTACTCTTACCGTGTGCATTAATATAATCTTGCATGGACTATATATACAAAACAGATCTACCATGTAATTGATGGGGGTTATTTGGCTCTGTGCTAATATTACATTTGTTTAGAATAAAAATATCCAGGATCGATCTATTCTGGTTATTTATAAGAGCAAGAAATTAAATAAACTGGAATACTTCAATACAATGAAATAGTATGCCTCCTGTAAAAGGAGACATTCTCTAGGAGCTCCAAGAAACCAGGGGAGGGGGTGTATAAAAAACTCAAAATAGTATGCACGAGATAGCTTAATTTTTGCAAAACAGAAGAAAATAAACATATTAAAATTTCTCTATATTTAGTTTGCTTAGATTTAATTCATAAGTACACACAAGTATACTGGTTAACTGTATGCTAATGGTGGTGGTGAAGGAAGTATCTACAAATGACCGTCAGGTGCATGAAGGAACACACTCATGTTTTATCTACAATAATAATATTGGGATAAATAATATCAAGGCAAATGGAACTTCAATGAAGTTTATACATATCTTGCATATATTATGTATTTGTATATACATATAAACTTTATTGATTCCATATGCATAAACTAATTTGCATATATATTATATAAACTTTTTTGAGGCATTATTTACCTTCCATAAAATTCACCCACTCTGTTGTTTAATTCAGACTTTTCACAAATCTGCTGAATGGTATAATCATTCATGTGCCCAGCTTTAGAACCTACTCATCACCACAGTGGGAGGCATAGGTCCATTTGATCTCAGTTCCTATGCCCAGTCTTAGGCAACTCCTAATCTAATTTCTGTATCTACAGATTTGTCTCTTCCTGACATACATATATGCAATCTATTATATAAAGATAACATCATACAGAAAGGGACCTTTTGTGTCTGGCTTTTTATCATATTTTTAAAGATTCATTCAGGCTACTGCATGTTATTAGTAACTAATTCTCTTTTGTTGTCAGGTAGTGTTCTATCATATGTAGAGCACCATAATGTTCTATCATACCATAGTTTTGATCCACCAGCTAATAGTTGTTATTGAGCCTTTCCATTCCTGCCTATTATAACAATGCTGCTGTGAACTTTCATGTACAAGTCCTTGTGTGTTGTACTGTTTAAACCACATGGTGAATATTTTTTACCTAGCAAAAAGTTTTAATATTGCAGGACACCAGTTAAATAGCACATACAAACAATCTTATAAAAAAAAGAAGTAGAAACATATTCTGTGTGTGCATGTGCACACAGGATTTTATTCTATTAAATATTAAATAACTACATAAAAAGATTAGAGGGCAGAAAACTAAAATGTTAACAGCATTGTCTCTGAGTGATGGGATGATGGATAATTTATGTGTTTGGATGCTTTTCTGTATTTCACTGAATTTTCCACTGTGAATATAAATTGCTTTTGTAATCAGAAAAAAGCACACCATTATTAGAAGAAAAATACACCATTCCCAGTCAATTTCTCCAGGGTCTTTACTTCTGTGTTACAGAAAAATATCTTCACAATAATCCACAAATGGAGGGAGAGAGGGAGGAGCCCTCTTCATTTCTGTGTGACGCTGCTAGTCATGGCATCCAGAAAACTGCAGACTCCCAACAAATATCAGTCAATTGTGGAGACCTCGAGATTAGTATCCATAGCAACCTGACAAGGGCACGACACTGTGTGTGCATTGCCTCAGCATGGAGATGGCCCAGCAGGCAGAACATAGGGCTCAGACTGCCCAAGGTTGCTAGAGGACCATGGTATTTTGCTATGAGGCGATGGGGTCAGGCTTCCCAAGGTTCAGAGCGTGACAACTCCTTTAACAATGGAACACTTAAAATCTTAACTGAGCCTGTTGATTGTGGTGTTCCCTGAACTTCCATTTCTACTTATACATTTGCACGCATATGTGGTATTTTAACAACATAATTTAACCGCCATATAGCTTTCTTCTTTGCTTAAAACTTCATCACATTACCTCCTAATTATTCGCCTCTCTATTCAAGACCCAACCCCTTTATTTGAAGGACCTAGAACAAGTGAATAATTAGAAATCCATCTCTCAAATAGCCAAAGATTTTCAAATTATAAATCAAGCTAATACACTGCTAAACAAAATATGTACTATCCTCCTACCCTGTTTACTATGTCTTCAAAATAATCTATAGTAATACCTGAAGAGCTCAGGCTCCTGGGAATTATGAATCTCATCATGTTGTGCTAGAGATTTGGTCCCTAACCTGCTACCCTTCTCTCTGATCTCATCTCCATCCACAGCAAAAGGGCCCTAACATGTGTATGTGTGCACACTCAGCCTACACCCCTATCTTCCCCTAACCACCACACTCTCACACTCCACTTCCCCAAACAGTAGTCTCTTGGTCATCCCTAGGGCTTAGCAGAGCAGTGTACCCTCCTGTATTGCAGTGTCCCCCTTGGTAGAATGGGCAACAGAGAGGCCTCTGCATGCCCCTTGGGTATCCCAAAAGCTGTCTTGGTAAGGTATGCTACCTAAATGCTACCTTAAGGTATGCTACCTTAAGGTATGCTACCTAAATTCTATTTCAATTAAGAAAGTCCACATCCTGTGGTACATGGTCTGGGGAAGACAATTTCTAGAAAATAATTGTTGCAAAGAACAGGAATCTCTTTTCCTTAAGTGTTGCTAGCACTTTTTCAATACAGGGGTCCACCCCCCTACACACACACACCTTAACTAATACCTTAATTAAGGTATTTTAGGGAACTAAAATACCATCCACAAGAGGAGTGGGGCACAGGTTCCTGATGGTCTCTTTCCATAATTCTTGGCTTTCTGGAAGCTGAAAAAGAATTCTGAAATGTGAGCAGTGCTTCTTGCCCAGGACTAAGGAATACTGGTCTATAATCTCCCTAGACTGAAGTTTCTCAACCTTAGTACTGTTCAATTTTAGGATGGACAATTCCCTCCACTGTAACAATCAAAAATGTCTCCACATATGTCTACTGAGGGATAAGTATGTTGTAAATCACAGCACCAGACTATGAGGCTCTAGAAAACAGAATATGTAACTGCCTCACTTAATCATAAAGAGAATGTACAGAGCAGATACCCAAAAGGTATTTGAAGGATGAATTAATAAACCAATATGCTCTCATGACCTTAAAGGCATTCTTGAATGACCCTATTCTTTTGCTGAGGATTGTGAAATATTCATGACAAAGAGCTCATCAAAACAAGCTCAGAGTAGCTCTTGCTATGGGGGTATAAATGATTTACAGTAGTGAGTATGAACACTGTCACCCACCAACAACCCCATGCGGCAGGTCACTCTGCCTGGTAGTATCCTGAGTACAAAGCAGAGTTAACCTGAGGAGGTTCCTTAAGATACTGCACATGTCATAAGCCAATCTCTCTCTGCCTCTCTCTGCCACTCACACTAGAGGAGAGATCCTCCTCTTCTTGCTTGAAGAAGCACAGGCTAGAAGCTGGGGGAGTGTGTGTAGGGGGGTGGACCTCTGTATTGAAAATGAGCTAGCAACACTTTAAGGAAAAGAGATTCCTGTTCTTTGCAACAATCATTTTCTAGAAATTGTCTTCCCCAGACCATGTACCACAGGATGTGGACTTTCTTAATTGAAATAGAATCAATAACAGATAATAACAGTAACAGACAACTCTTGGAAATGTCCATAGCATGTCATCAAGAGAAGTTTTACCAGTTCAAGCCTGGGGCAGCTAAATAATAGAACATGAGCCACCATCATAAGCCTGGTCCCTTCTCTACAGCCTGTTTCCATCTTCTATGTTATAAATAATTCAGAGCTTTCTTTCTTCTTAAATATCACAAAACCAAGTCAGAATCTTTATGTGAAGGATTCTGCTATGTCCCTCTCTCCCTCCCTTGCCAGCCCATGCAACTCCCAGGAGAACGACCCTCAAGCTTTAACATTTATTCTTTGACATTTCAGGCTATTTGTTAGGCAGAGCTGCCTTCTTGAGATCAAAGTCAGAAAATCTCGTGGAGAACTCCCGCTTGGTCCTGTCCAACTGTGACCGAGAGGGTCTATTAACCCCCAATCATCTGCTTCCTTTGTCATCCAGAGAAATCCACTGAACTCTACCCCAAAGGGCAGCCATCCCTTTCACTTTCCCTACCTGATATGCCCATATATTCAGCAAAGAGGGACCCAACAATCAGAAGATGCCCCCCACCAGAAGACAATACTGACCCATGGGACATGACATTGGGGACATTTTTCCAACTAGAGTATTTTATATAGGGATCAGCAAGCTCTTTACCAGATATTCAACAAATATGGAACAAGGAAAGGTAACTTACCCCAAGTTATTTTTCTAGTGGTAGTGCTGAGACTGGGATCCAGGTCTTCATTCCTGTGTGCTACCACTGGACGATATCACCTCCACCAGCTTGGAGGGTGGCTGGTTTTAACGCAGCAGTTGCAAGCTCTTATGTGAGGACTTCCCACTTTCTTCTAAGATCTCACAGCGACAATTCCTGCCCTTCACAGGAGCCACTACCCACCAGCACGCAGAATCTTTTCTGATTCTTTGGGGAGGGCAGGAGTGAGGGACTAAGCTTACAATTATGTAGAGGTTCTAGGTGTGGTTGTTCCTTGACATATGAAAGTGAATGGCTAAGGAACATATCCTATTTAGTTCTTCTTTGAAAGCTTCTGACCACACAATAACCAGTATTTCCCAAAGTGTGTGTGCTGAGTCTATTAATAGGTATTAAGTGAAGAACACCCCATGATCAATTAGATTGGAGAAGCAGTAGAATGAAAAGGTTTATTTACAGCAGGGCTTCTCAGAGCCTTTCATATATAATACAAATTGAGGACCTGTAAGAGCTGGCTACCCAAGGCAACATCCTCCAAAGTTACGTGATGGATCCTTAGCATCTCATAAACTAGATGGAAACAGTGCTGCAGTCAAGGGAAGAAGGGAACACTTGAGCTTCACATCACTTATCTAATAACTACTGTAAGAGTGAAAGATCTTTCTGAAACTTGGAAATCTCAAATTATGAGAGAACCACACTGCAGTAACTAAAGCTTTGGCCAGAAAATTGATCCATGTGTGTGGGATAACAGCTGGTCAAGTGATTGACTCAATAAAATTATTAAGATGGCAGAGTCACCATCCTGCAAAGGCAAACTGGGGTGATTCAGGTCTTCAAGGTTGCCTATTTGGTATCAGAGGCCCTGAGCAGCAAGTGCTTCTTATGGTAGCACGAAACGCCAAATTAACAGCCGTAAAGATAGAATGATTCTGAGCCATTTTAATATGGACTCAGAATTTAAATTCTCCCAGGAAGAACATTCTCAGAATATGCTCTGTATTAGTGGGGCCTCCCCTACTGCCCACTGACCGTGGGAAAGAACAGACTCAGGTTCTCACCAGCCAGTTCCATATCTGGCTCCCTTGGAAGCAAAAGGCCTGGCAGCAGTGCTGTGGCCCTCACCTGAGAGCATCCTTGTTGGTTCTTAGCTATGCCTTCTTGGTGAGGTTGAGTTTTCAGAGACAACACCCATGACAAGAGTTGCTTTGAAACTTACTCTCATGCTCTCTTATTCTCTTTTAACTGCAAGAGACACTTTGATGTACATGTAATTCATAGGGTAGACTTGCTAAGTATTCTGGAATTTTTTTTCTCCCTAAGATTGTAGCACAACCCCAGGAGAAGAACTTATATTGGTTGGTCCATGGGACACAGATGTGAGGGCACAGAGTTTGGTCTCTCCTGGATGTGGGCAACAGGAGAGCAGATCTTGGAGATGACTTGTTTAATCAGTGGTGAGAGAGACTGGAAGTGTGAGCATCTTCTGTAGCTTCAGGAGTCTCCTGTCACATGGCCTAAACCCTTTCAGCTTCAAACTCAAAGATACCCCATGTCATGTGCTGCTGACACCTTCAAGAACCTGACTGTGAAGTAAATGATTCCCTAGGCCCGTGCAGCATGTAAGGACCATGTCACATCCCTCTAAGAGTACATGTGGCCCCTTTCCCTAGCCCCACTCCCCTTCTTTCCCCAGGGGTCAGTATTCTGTGATTTTTGGCCAAAACCCACTGTAAGCTTTTCAGAGGAAAGAACATTACAACATATCACAAGGGCCCAAGCAGAAAGAATCCAGTGTGAGCTGCAGAGTAAGAAAGCAGGTAGTACTTCAGAACTCTGCAAAAGAAGTATCACGGGGGTATATCTGACAGCAGTGAAGTCACCTTATCATTTACAAGGCTAGGTCCTTGTCTTTCGCATCATAGAATAAACTTGGGAACAAGGGCTGGAAGAGAATGTATCTTTTTAAGAGAAATAGGCCACTTGCACCAGCAAGGTCCCCAAAGGCAGAAGCGGGCTTCATTCTGCTGCCATGGTAACAGAGGCAGACAGTAGAAAGGCAGGGAGGAGAGCCATAAAGACAGACTGGTTGTCGTCCTCGGCCGCTGAGGCATCCAGCATCACTTATCACAGTCAGACTTGGTGGTATTTTCCGAACTGACATGATACTCTGTCCCTCCAACTTTGATGAAACCCCAAGTCATGGATAGCAGTCCTGGCTTTGGGCAGCCTCACTCCTTGCCCTTCAAATGCTCTTCATGGCTAAGCAGGGAGCTCTGACCACTCCTCCTCTGAACTCCTGACATTGCTTGACTTTTCTTTTGGGGGTGAAATGAGAACAGCCCAGTGCCCTCAGAAAAGCCAAGCTCTGGTCTTCTTATCTATGCTACATAAATCTCTTTGTACCCTTAGCCAAATCAAAGTCAAGTTCACCTACAGCAGAGAGGCTTTGAGAGGCTCCTTTTGGCAGAAAGTCATGGGAAACATGGATTCTGAGAACCCCAGCAGGAAGTGCAAACACCCCCTGTTCTGTAGTCATGAAAATACCACAAGAGCTCTAAGCTACATCTCCCACCAGCCCAGGCTGTTCTTTTGGGAACTGGTGCCTGTTTTTATATTTCGAAAAGTTCCAAGTTCCTTTACAAATAAGACCCACCCAGACCCGAGCCAGAGGCCTCTAACACAGAATCTGACCCACAAGCTTCCAGTATGGCCCTGCAGAATCTGTGCCCCACAGAGATCCTCCCGGCTGTCTTGCTTCCTTTGCTCGCAGGAGCTAAGCAAAGGCTCCAGCCCAAATACCTCCTTCATCCTCTCCATCCTCACTGTTCCCCACTCCAAAGCACTCAGAATATTGGGAGGCTGAGGGCAGTGGGAAAGGAAGATCGAACTTTCTCAAGCACGCACACGGGTGTTTTGTGATAGGAAAGTGTCACATGGAGAGAGTCAAAAATGCAGAGAGGTCTTTGGCTTTGTCACCCATGCAGAAACTTCCTCCCTGAGGGAGCCAAGATTTTAAGCAAAAGGGAAGTCAGGTCACCCTACCAACATTCCATCCACTACAGTTGGAGGAACTTGGACTGACATCCTACCCAAATGGACTTCAGAAACCTGATGTAATTTCAGAACCACCCCAAAGAGCAGACAAGTGACCTTGTCTTCTGCTAGCACTTCTTCTACAACTTGCTCTTGAGTTCAGGTGGGTTGAAGGATGACTCTTATTTATCTTGGAAAATATATCATCAGACCTAGGCTGAGTTCCTCTGGGAAGTGGGAGGTAGAGGGAGTGGTGACAGTAAGATTTCCAGAGGCAAAAAACAGAGCCAGAGCTGTTCAAGGAAACTCGGGGCTGCAAGTAGCTGTGCCCACATTGACCAGAATTGAGTGAGTGGGGAAGGAGTGAGTGGACAGAACCAGGACAGGAAGGAGTGAAACTCCAGGGCTTTGCTAGGTAACCCAGAATCTAGTCAGGCTCCCCACTGTGCCATGCCCTCCTCAGCCCTCTGCTCTCATGCTGGAGTTCTCCCTTGGTCTTCTGCAGAGTAGCGAGTACCACCCCACCCTACCTTCTCCCTCCTGCAATCTCCTGCCACCCTCATTTCATTCTTGCTTTCAGAGTCATGCTGGGAGCAATGTGCAAGTCAAGCCTTGACCACTGGAGTCAGCAAACACTCAAGCACAAAGGCTCCAGTTCTTTGCCTAATCCCTGCCAAGCTCAGCTCAGAAAGCTACACAACAATGAGTTTGTCTTGCACTGATCAGCCTGCCCCTGTGCCCTCTCCACAGCATCAAACCCTCCCTGGCCGCTTCACTATTGTGTCTGAGATGCTAGATCCTTTGCTTAAGCCAGCCTTGACCTGAGGGAGTTGAACTGAGCTGAGCTGAGCGGCAAGGTGTCACAGCCCACACTGTGCTGCTGTTGGTCACCCCTGTGGCTGAGGAGGTGGAGGTGAGCATGTGACTCTGAGATCTTGGCTGCAGAAAGGAATTCCTATATGAGAGGGCAGGGATGGGGAGGCCAGAGGCCAGCTTGTTGGCTTCCGAATTGAACCTGCCTACCATCCATCTTTGCTTGAGTGAAAATCACATGACTCAGCTCTGGCACACCAGGAGGTCTCCAAGGTGCTGTGAAGAAAGGCTACATAGAGGTGGGTAGTCAGATGAGGATCTTTTTCCACCACCTTCCTGTCTACCATTGTTCATACTTGCCCAGACCGAGGCAGCCTAACCCACTATCCTCGTGATCAGATTTTCTCATCCAGTAAGTTCCCCCCAAGGCCTAAGGTGCCATCACTGTTAGAAAATCTCTCCCACTACAAGCCAGGTGATCAGTTTTAGATCTAAGACCAAGCCACACCTCCAGGCACCCAGAGTCAGCAAATGCTAGAGTGAATGAGAGGAGAACATTATGGATGTTCTTTTCTAGAGAGTCTTTAAAATCATCATCCTCAGGTGGTTCTAGAAGGAACTTTGGGTTGAGGCTTTCCTTATCCCAGAAGCCCCTTTCTGTCAGGGGCGAAGGGTGGGACTAGGATTGTGAAGTCCTGCAGGAGAGAGAGAGGCTGCTGTGTGAAGCAACAAAGTGACTGAGGCAGGAAGAGCCCAGGCTCCATCCTGGTGCTGCCAATCACTACTCGGAAAGCCCAACCTCATCAGTGAATCTGAGCCTCAGCTTTCCTGTGGGTAGGATATGCCTGGTTCTAGGTAGGTGTTTCCTATGATAGACAATATATTTCTATTGGTGATGTAGCAGGCTGATGTAGTCGAGTTGACATCCTTCATGGGATGGGCACAGCTCTGTGGTGTGCTCTCTGCCTGCTCTCCTGCCCTAGACATCTAATATGGGGATAGATGTCATGGCACCTCAACACCTAGAGGAACCCATGGAAAGCAGAAGCCAAGAGACCGAACATCCTTTTCCAAACACAAACTCACTCTGCCCCACAATCTCCTGCTTCCCTGCTATCTGCTGTGCAGCCTTTTGCTTTGATTTCAGACCTTCTCAGCTCTCTACAGATCCTCTCACTTAGCTCAAGGCCCTGTTTTGTACTCGATAGACAAAATGGAAGCCACCAGACAGGAACTCCCTCAGTTTATTAAGGGCAAACCTCTCAAGGGTCCCATGCAACCATCTTTCCCTCTTGTACCTGCTACATCAGAAAAGCACATCCCCCTCCAACTAACTAATGCTGACCCCTTCTTCTGTGCTTTTCCCTTCCACCTTCTCACTTCTATTTCTATTCTACCGATCAGCTATTCTCCATTGCATCAGCAGGTTCTATGTATTGGAATAAAATGAAGCTAAAAACTCTTTCCTACTAAAAATGAAAGTGTCCCCCTTTGAACTATGCACTTCCTCCACCACAGTCTCAAGGACACTCCCCCCCCTCAGACATCCATGTTCCAAATTGGACTCCCTGGGACCACTAAGAACAGGAAAAATACAGAGCTGGGACAAACCCTGCTGCTTTGGAGGGCAGGAGCATCCATTGCCAAACTAGAGATACAATGAAGGTAAATTGGAAGGCACCAACCTAGCCTGACCAGTTCCCGGTTGGACTCTCCAGGGACCTCACTCTTGTCTCATTTCTTCTTTACTTTCTGAGTGATCCAACCCACCCAGCATCCCTCCCCAAGCCCTCCTGCTCTGTATCTCCTGCATGAAGGATCCTTTCCTCATAAAGATAAGAGTGTAAGGCACAGAGGTATTTCAACCATTTGGCTGTGTCAGGGCCCAGGGCCCAAGGTGGCCAGCTTTTCTAACGTGACTCTCTGTAGGATCCCCAGACTATCTGTCACCACTCTTACAGCCCACATACCACTTATCAGGACAGCCCAAAACACTTGTGTGTGTGTCTATGTGTGTGTGTAAGTGTGTGAAGTGTCTCTGAATGATTGTGAGATAGATCTGTAATCTCAAAGTCCCATCTTTCTTTAGGCAAGGTCACATTCTTAAGACCCACAGAAAACATTCAAAACCTCCATCCCAGGGAGAACCCCACTGGCTAGTTGGTCCAGCAGAGATAAATAATCCTCGATCCCAACTACCAGATCTCTTTGCACATCAGCTCTAAAGAGAAGATGTCAAGTCATAGCTTCTTGGATCACGCAAAAGTCCTCCAGGCACCAAAAGAGTGTGAATCTCAGTGGCCCTAGTAATGTCTCCAGGAGTCAGATCTGAATTTTTCTTCTGCCCCTCATGCTGTGTGACCCTGGGCAAACCATTCAAACTCTCTGAACCTTTATTTCTTTTCAATAAGATAAGGAAGGACTTCACTGTATGAACCTAACCTATTTGGAGGAGTCTCAATAAAAGTAACAAACAGAACCAATTATAAACACCTTTGCAGACAGAACTAAACTAAAAAATGTCTTTAAAGGAATAATAATAAAGCAGGAAAAAAATGCGGGGAGCCTAGAATTACTTTATCTTTAATAGTCTTTCAAAAATTTCCAAATAAGAGGTCTGATCCAGTCATTTCATTAGAAAATAAAGTGTTTATTAAGAAACTATACACTGAACACTCCTATAAGTCTCTGTGGAAACACAACGCCCCATTGTCATAGCACAAGGTGAAGAAAATGGCAGAATAAAAGATGCTGGGATGAATGGAGCCTGGAGGCTGGAAATGAGGTAATGATTTACAATAATTAAAAGATATCATCCTCAAGCTTACTCCTTAAAGCCACACTCAGGAGGAGGCCTTGGACCAAAGGGCAGCAGGGTGTGCTGGGGAAGAGCCTGGGGTGGAGCGCTGGGGAGCAGGGTAGGGAGCTGGGCAGAGCTAACACATACCTGGAGGCCCTGGAGAAAACCTGAGCCCCCAGGTGATATTCTGGGAGGCCTGAGAGGCCACCCCAGATACTGAGAAAAAACTTGAAAGGCTTCCCGTTTTCAAATTCCATGGAGGCATCTGCAGAATCAGGCTGGGAACCTGACATGAAGAACCGCCATCCACGGGAGCCAGGGAGCTAAACCTTTCAGTAAGATTCTTCATTCCCTGGGACATTTACTAAAAGAGTAGGACTTGTTCTCAATTGCAGTGCAGCACACTCCAAAACACACTAAAACTGCCCATGGGGTGCTCCCTGGTCCTGGCTCTTCACCATTAAGGGATAGTTGAGGCTGCCTTTTCACAACAGGAACTTTTACGGGTGTGTGGAGAGCTGAGTTAAGCCAGAAGCCCGCTCAGCCAAAGTGGCCCATTATTGTGCCTTTCCTATCAAGCAAGGGACAGCTACCCCCTTCCGCTCCCCCATAGATCAAACTGAAAGTCAGGGAAACAAAGCCCCTCTTTGGGAGAGGGTGGCTACGGAGTAAGGCATGAGTCAAAGCAAGCAAAGTAAACACACAGATTGACCAGAGAACAGGATGACACTTCCATTGGTGCCATGAGAGGGGCTGGAGGAGGCCAATTTTTACTTTTCTTCCCCTTCAGTTCATCTTGACCTTGAAATGGTGATTCCATTGGGTTCCAAAAGTTCTCAGAGTCAAGAATAAGTGGAAGTGGGAGAAGAGAGCCAATTCCAGGATCATGGACTAGCAGGAAGGGCCTTGTTCCCTGATTCCCTCGGTCCCTTGAGGTCCTAGTAGGATGGCCAATTCACAGGCAAGACCTCCTGCAGCCAAAGCTTGTCAGAATCGTGGCTCTAGGGGCCAAGGAGGAGCCTGGAGAAATGCTCTTTCCAAGGAACCGACTTGGAACCTCTAACATCGTACCACTGCGAGCCATTCCAGAGAGAAGAGGAAGACGGGGCAAGTGTGTCCAAAAAAAGGTAAATTTTTCTCCACCAAAAAACGAAAACAAAAACAAAAACAAAGTGATCGGTTTCCATTCTTCCCTCTGAGACCTAAGCTGGTGCCAACGCTCAGGCCTGGCCCCTCTCCTCTTACCACGCCGTCTCCACCTCTGCTTAGCTGCTTGCTCTCTGACTCTTCCCCACTGTAGCTCGCAGGGCGACGAGGTCGCTAAGAGGACGGCACGGTATCCTAGGGAGAGCCAGGGAGACCTCACACTTCTGAGCACGGCTGGACTTCATCAGGCTTTCTCGTGGTGGTTGGGTCGTTTTTGCAAAGCAAGAGAATGGCTAGTGTGTTTAAAAGATGGCTCCTGGTGCACAGGTTTGTAATTCTCTTTATTGGCTCATCTAAAGACGGTGGCAGGAGCTGCCTCGTAGGCTGGACACAAAAGGAGCACAGTGATGCTTGGAGGGAAGGGGCAACCCTGCCAGTGGTGGATGGGGGAACGCCCCTCTCGGTGGTGTTAGATGGTGCAGGGGCACCGCTGGCTCATGCAGTTTCTACTTAGCAGCCCCGGATCCAAAGAGAACAACGCCTAGAGCTTCCAACCTCTCAGAGGGCCCAGCCTACCAAGGTGACATCAAAACAAGGAGGCTTAAAAGGAGTTTTTAAAAGCCATGACGTCCTTTGCTGAAATAAACATTGACATCCTCAACATAGATGCCATGGTTAAGAGGCTTGGAATGTCCAGGAAGGCTTATTGGATTCAACATAATTTCTCTGAAACCTATAAAAAACAAAAAGAAAAAAAAAACAGAAAAACAGAAAAAAGCAAAATAAAGTAAAAACCAAAACCCCCAAAGAAGATCAAAACTAGGAGGGGAAACAGAGAGGGAGTTCAAAGGGGGAAAAGCTAGAGATATGGATCTCGACATATATTGGAAATAGCCAAATGAAACTGCCAGCACAAGGGAAGGATCAGGGCGCAGGTTAGGGAGTAACTTAAAATCAAGTACGGTCAGAGAAACCGGAAACACTCCATTTTGCCGCAGCCTCCCTTGAACTGAGGAAGGGAAATAAGCATAACATGGGGGCGTGGCCTTGGACTGTCATGGAAGAAGAGGAGCAGACTCAGCTAAGGGGGTCTTGGTCTATCACCATCTTTCTGGAAGCAGGAGCCCTGAGGGGTAGGTGGGAGGAGTGTGCACACTGGGGTCACTGGAGGGTAGGGAGGACAGACTATACTTTCCCTGAATTCCCCGTCCTTAAAAACCCCAGAGCCGCCTTCTGATTCTAAGAGCTGAGGTTTCATAGACCAGTTTAGGCCTCACCAGTAGGTGTGGTACTATATTTCCAAGCCCACAAGCTCTCTCTCACTGACCCTTTCAACTTCTGTCACCGGGTCTGTGGAATGTTTAAGAAATGGTGGCTGAAATCTCAGCCTTCCCACAGCTCCAAACCTTACAGGGGATGGAAATACCCTGGAGGAGTGGTGTTGGTGGCTACTGGGCCATCGCTGCTGCAAGCAAGGAGCGTTTCCACGACAGCTCAGCTTCTTTCTGGTCAGTCAGGTGTAGGTATTTCTCATCAAATTTCCAGAAAGAAGTTACTCAACGTCTCTTGATTTTAAAAATGTCTCTAAAGGATATGCATATCTGTATATGCGTGTCTAAGTGTACGCACATGTACTCAGACGCCACACGTGCGGACATGTGAGCACAGCAAGCCCGTCTTTTCATGAAGCTATGAGCAGGCTTGTGGGCCACAGCGCACTGGAGACATATGAGGGGGAGATGGAAACAGTTCGTTTGTATTCACACTTTCCCCTCCTCCTGCCCAGAACATATTATGATCAAAGCAAGGTTCTAATTTTGGGTATTGGGGTCCCTCCATCTGCAGGGATGAGTTAGATTTGTAAAGACAAAGGGAACCTTCTTTGTCTATGACATCATATTTAGAGGAAAGCTAAGTTTCAAGATGAGACAGCTTCTCTGTGGTGACCCCACACAGAAGCTCCCTGGGACCCGAGTGTGGAGGAATGGAAGGTCATGGCTCTGGAACAGCACTGTCCTTCTCTCAGCCATCGTCCCTCTCTAACTTCTCCTGTACCCTCTGCCCAGGTCCTATGAAGTTTCTTCCTTTGGAAGAGTCTCCCGTAATCTAAGGGACTTCAGTGTTATTCCCACATTGGACACCTAGTCACATCCTGATCCTCTGAGACATATGGAGGTTTCATGAATATCTGGGTCTTAAGAATCAAAATTTGGTAGAGGGAGGGGTCTCTACTGCACATAAAGATGTCAAAGGAGGTAACTCACCATGTGACCTTGGGTAAGACACATCCCCACTCTGGACCTCAGGCTCCTCATATATATAGTGAGTTGATGGGACTAGATGATCTCTATTGTCCTTCAAGTTTAATATCCCATGATTGTCTATATTTGAAAAGACCCCTGGCAGAAGAGGCAGACATGGGGGAATTAATGGTCAGTATTGAGCCCCAAGTGCAAAGTCATGGGGAAATATTCTTCTCAAATGCACAATGCCAGAAATAGAAATCCAGGTCTTCCTAGCTGTTGCTCCCACAATGCTTTGCCTACAGGGATGCATGGTTTATTTTATGCATAAAATTTAGATTCACTATCCTCTGAGTATCCACAGTAGCAATGTAGAGCTGGTACAACTTGGAGTCAGGAAACTGGTACAACTTGCCATTACAACAAACTCTACACAATCCTTTTCCTAACATGCTTGCACTCATCTCTTTCTTGGGCCAGAATGTCCCCAAATGGTGTCCATTATTGTCACTCTGTATGCCATTCCTGGGCAAGGAAGGAAGATTTTTATGACTTGGGAGATGCTTCTGCTGGACTCGAGACCCTCTTTCTGGCTTCGTATCTCCCATAGAAGGAATTCAGCTGATTTCCAAAAGGGGAGCAATATCACAAAGGGTGATGAGGAGATGGAAGTGTAGCGTCTTAAAACAGTTCTCGCCTTTGTTAGGGGATAAAGCTTTAGACAACCAAGGCTGTTGTTTCGCTGCAGACATATGGCCCACAACTCCTATGGAAGAGATATGAGTCTAGCTTCTGAGTGGGAACTCTGCTTTAGAGACCCAGCAGCATCTATGGGCCTGGGGAGGCTTCGCATCAGATCTATTAAAGGCCAGGGCCAAGCTGCTCTATGCCTCTGCCAAAGTCCCTGAAGCTGCCTTCATGAACATGAGTCTTTTCCCATATGAGCCAGGATCTGAAGTTTGTTTTCTCTGGAACTCTTTCCCAGGTGGAGCCTTTCCAAGATTATAAAAGCTGAAGCTTGATAGCATGAAAGGAATCGCTCCAAAATGCTCCATTCCTTCCCTCTCCTTTCTCAGAACAACCCCAGCGCAGGAAGGGAAAAGCATTTGCAGGAGGGGGCGGTGCAGGAGAGACCAGGACCTGGGTGAACATTAGTGAAAGGGCAGAAGGGCGGAGGGGAGGCCAAAGAGAGGCAAATACACTGCCAAAGAAGGCATTGTCCACTAGGTGGCTCACGGACCCCCACATCTAACCTTTTCCTCTATCAAAACTTTCCCCAAAGTCACCCAGCACAAAGGGACTTGTAAGACCTCTGTAATTGAAAACAGAGCCTAGTCTTCAGGGATTGTCCAAATACATGTTTCCTGAGAAGTAAGCTACAGATTCTAGCATCATCTAGAGAAAGGGAGAGGAGCTGGAAGGAAAGACACCAGGGGAGACAGGGCACTGAGCACCCAAGGGATTAGATGAGAGGTTTTGCAGCCAACTGCATTGAGCCAACAGTAGGCTAAATTAGGGGCAAGTCTTCTATATTCTATATTCGCTAAGGGCCAGGAAAGATCAAGTCCCCAGGCTAGGCAATTCAGAAGGAGTCTTAGAATTTATTTATTTATTTATTTATTTGGTTTTGTTTTGGTTTGGTTTTTTGTTTTTTTCCAGTGCCAGGAATCGAACTCATGACCCTGCACCTGCCAGGCAGGCACTGTGACACTGAGCTAAATCCCCAGTCCCCGAGTCTTAGAATTTAAAACCTCTGTTCCTGACAGTTGTGCAGACCCTCAACTTCTCTGTCTCACTGAAGCTTCCGACCTGCACTCTGACTTTGGTTTTCTAGAGCTCGCAGCTTTCCAGCCCCCACCTCACACCCGCAAAAGGAGAGTCTTTCTGCATCTTCTGATGACTCCCCTCTCTCTGGCTGGATCCTCAAAGGCCTTTGCTTCTGTCCCTGCTTTCTTCCTTTTCTTCTCTGACATGATGATTTTTATTACCTAACTCCATGGAGTGATTTATGTTATAGCTTTGGTAAAAGACCCCACACCACATGGAACTGTCCCACACTACTTTCAAACATCACCTCTTCCAACGTATTCGTCATCGTAAAGTTGTTACGCCACAGTAATGATTAGCACTTACATAGCACCGGATGCAAGGAGAGCACTTTATACTCCAGAGCGGGCTGAAAATCACAGATGTCCTGGCACTGGGGTCGTGGGTGACTTACTAATAGGAGACCAGAGGTACAGAGCAATTCAGGCAGAAGCAGTTCAGGTACCTCTCCCTAGTGAGAGTAGCATTCCACCACATCCTCTCCTCATTTCTACAAGAGCTCGAAAGAGTTAAAATGTTACTGAACCATGCTACAGGCACAGGATGAAGAAGAGAGCCTCAAGCAATCCCACCTATAAAAATCCTACCATAAGACATATCACCAATCTCTCTGGCAGCCAAAGATATTTATAAGTTAATGACATTGTTAAGCACCGCTTACAGTGAATTCACTATCTTCCAGTATCCTTAAAATATTGGTCATAACCATTTTAACCAGTGGGAAAACTGAGCCTCTCTCACACAAGGAAATGTGTAGCATACATTGTGGCAGAATTGGAATCTGAACCCGACTCTTTACTACAAGGGCTCCAAAGTCCTTGTAATGAACTACTGTGCAGCGTGGCCCTGTTTGATGAAAACCAATATCCAGGAAAAAGCGATGGCAGGGAGGTCAAGGCAGTGTTGGGGGGGACATTCTCCCGAGGAAAGAGCTAGGCGTCTGCTTCCTTCACCGAGCCCCAGAGGGCTACAGTTCTGTTTCCTCATGACCAGCTTCCCTAGCTTAGGACTCCGGCAGTGCCACACCCTGCCACTGCCCTCATCCAGCAGAGCCTGGTCGGGCTCTTCTCTTGAATGCCTCACCGTCTGTACTTCCTGGCTCACGACACCCATCGCCCTCACAGTAACACATGCATGGTTTGGGAATTTCTGAGGAAGGAATCTCAACGTATCTACACATGGACTCCTTTTGATACTACTTTTGAGAGTTCAGCCTAGGAAGAACAAAACGCAATCTCATGAACAAAAGACAGCAATGAGTCTGGAGGAAAGAGCCCCTTTCATAATCCAGTCACCCCCATACAAAGGGTGTGTGATATCTTAGAACACCCCAGGGAAGCCAAGCATGGCGCCTAGAGGAGCTTTCTCCCCAGTATCCTTTCCTAGGCAGCTCTGTGAGCCTGGTGAATGGAAGAGTTCGGGGTGATGAAGAGAAGCTCCTGCATACACAAATATATCTTGCTTCATTTCCCACACATGTGGCTGCCCCTCCAAAGATATGCAAAGGTGGTCACCAAATATTCCTAAGGTGTCTGCAACATGTCTATGACTGCTTTGTTTTGTACTTTTGCCTCCTGATAAGCTCTTGCTCCTCTGAATCTAGGTTCCTTCTTCTCTTGCCATCAGATTCAATAAAAATCTGGTGGCACTGGCTCAAGTGGGTTAACCCCAAATTCTACAGCTACAAACCTAATCCGTAGGCCATATACAGCCTTGGATCTCAGTCTCTCTCCCTCTCTCTCTCAGCAGAATCTTTTTTCTTTTTGAATTTTTTACTTAGTTGCCAACACTTGAAACTTGGAAGATTCCACATTTAAAATATTTCCGTTTTTAGCTTTCTTTGAAAATCCAACCTTTCTGGCAAACTGAACCAACATTTCTGCATAGTAACAACTGGGTGGAGCAAAGTGGAGACCACTCTATTTACACAAGGTGTGTGTCCCTCTGTTTCCCCAGCACTCGCTATTGCCCTCCACCCTCACTCACAATAGTTCCATGGTTTCTCTTTGCCTTTGAATCTGAAACTGACAATAAGCTTTAGGCTCTGGCTATACAGTAAAGACCAAGGAATGTCATTCATTAAGCCCCACCTACCCCTCCCATAATATCAATTGTTCATGGAATCACAATTAAGAATTGTAAAGAAGGGGCTAGAAATCTATCTCAGAGAGGAAAAGAGATAGTTCAGGAACTGAACTGCACTGTTAAGGAGGGTACTGTTTTCAGAAATCACGTCCCTAACAAGAAAACATACTAGGGACCAGGGAGAATGGTGCCACTAGGAGAGAAACTGGCACCTATGTCACTTTTATCATCAGCTGGCTGTGCCTTTCACATTGCCTGATATATGTAAAGCTTTGACAAAAGAACACTGAATGCCAAACAGCAAGAACTGTTATATTTCATGGGGCATAATTTGACACCAGTATCTTTCTATTAATGAATGTATAGCAAAAGGTTCTTTTGGATACTGGAATGTACTTGGAACTGAAATGTCTCTGTTGTATATCTCAGGGCTAAGAGTACTGAGTGGGATTCTCAGCTTCAACACAGGGCATCTCTTCCCATAGAGTCACCTCAGTACTGCTGGGAAAATGAGTGCTGAGATTCTCTGGACTGAGTCTGGATCCAGCTGTGTAGAGAGGTTCAGATGGAGGAGGCTGAGGCCAAATGAACCCTGAATAAGAGTCAGCTCATGGAATCAGGCCCACAGGAAGAGTGGGAGGGCGTCCACGCATGGGTGAGATAAAAGGGCATCAAACACTGAGATCTCAGACAAAAGCCAACTGCTAAGCCCTGGAGGAATCCCAGAGGCTCTCACAGCTTGTCCCTGATGAGTATTCCATGGATTGCGTTCAAGAAGGGATAGATGTGCCTGGGGACTTTACCCTTGGCCTCACTAAGACTATCCCTACAGTAAGCTGATCTCCCCGTAAAGGAGTGAACGTGAGTCCCACAGAAAGTGAAACTCCCTCCACTTCTTGCCATGGATGAAGTCATCTCTCAGAGTCCTAATGCTCCACCAGTTATAGAATAATTCTAGTCGTGTGGTGAAACCTCTTTACCATTCTCAAAATTCACTGTATAAAAGAAAAGGTGCAATAGCTGAGCATTTTTGTTTTGCTCCGTCAAAAGGAGAGAGAGCCTCAGGTATTAATCCGCTTCATTCCTTTCCTCACACTTCAAAGTATCTCTTATGTTCAGCATGTTTTCTTCTTCTCTCTGATTCTTTTGACTCTTCTCAAATGTTTAAAATATCAGAAAAGTATAGAGACTATCAAAATTCTGTGCCCACTGTTCAGAATGAATGATTTAGAATATATTGATACCTTCATTTCAACACTTGAAGAAACAGCCCATTACAACCAATGAGAATCCATGAGTCAGACCTCGCTTTTTCCATTCCTTCCACCTCACCAGAGACAACACCACTGCTCTAAAGGAGACAATTATTATTTCCAGGCATCTTGCAATAATTTTGCTACCTATGTTCGTATATATCCACAACCAAAGTATAGTTTTAGTTTAAATTTAAACTTTTAAAAAGGGAAGCATTCTAGATTTACCTCTTTTAATATATGTAGTTCTCATTCACTGATTTTAATCGACGGAGTTCATTGTGTGAATATACAGTACTACAAATTATATTTCTGTCTTACCCACTGATTCTTGTCTCTATTTCTTTACTATTCCAAAAAAAAAGTGGCAATAAATATTACACAAGTCTCTTTATGCACATGTGGGACAGTTTCTCCAGAACAGTATTTGGCAAACTTTTCCAACAAAGGGCCAGATAGAAAGTATTTTAAGCTTTGCAAACTATACAGTTTCTGTTGTAACTACTAAATTCTGCCAATATAGTCAGAAAGAAGCCATAGGCAACAAGTAAATAAATGAGTATGCTCCAGTAAAACTTCACTAATAAAAAAATAGGTCAGAGTCAGAGTGGCCCTTGGCTGGTAGGCCATAGTTTGCTGACCTCTATCTCACAGTCTGGTCACTCAGACTGCAGGCGTGAGGGACAGCAAGATCAGTAACTCCCGTTAGTGTGGCAGGAATGAAGACTCTCAGGTGTCACTGAATAAACATCTGCATTTTAACAGGCTCTTCAGGTGATTTGTATGCACAGAACATTTGAGAAGTACATCTTTAGAGGATGTTTCTCTAATTTAGAATATACACATCCTTAACTTCATTCTATTGCTAAATGTTTCCCCGAAGTGATGATATCAACTCATATTTCTATAATTACTAAATGGATGAACTTCTTATCCTGTATTCCCATATCTGGCATTATTAAACATTTTTCTCTCCAAACTGATGAGTGTTAGATGTTATTTCCTTGTAATTTTAACATGCATTTCCCTGATTACTACTGAGGTTGCACATCAACTCAACTGGGGCTTCCTGTTCTGTGAACTGCCTATTTATATCCTTGCCTCATCCTGGGTGTGAGTGGGTGTGTATGTGTGTATGTGCTGCTCTTATATTATTTTAGGAGTTAATATGTAAATCTTCCATTGGATACATACATTATAATTGGTCTGTTAGTCCACTATTTGTAATTTAATTTTGTATATCATATACATATTTAAATTAATATAATCAAATGCATTAATTTTTCTCTTTATAATCAGTTTCAAAAAATATTTGTCTTCTCAAAGTCAAATTATAGTCTTTGTTTTTAAAAGTATATTTTGTGAGTCTCCCTTACAGAAAAATTCCAAATAAGTTATGTAGAGATTCTTTACTCAAAGAGGTGAAGCTTAACTCCCCCCTGTTGAGTGTATACTAATATTGCATGACTTCCTTTGTGTATTTCAAGGGGGAGTGTGTGACCCATAGAGAAACCTGTTAAACACTGCGTCAGTCAGATGATCAGGGCTAACATCACAGAGATATCATGTGATAAACACACATTCTTGATGTGATGTGGTAAGAATAGCATTTCACCTCTGTCTTCCACCTCCCCAAAATCTATGACCCTAGTTAACAATTAGAGTGATAGGTATTCTATGTGAAACCTAATAAGTGTGCCTCAAAATTGCCAAGGGCATCAAGGACAAGGGAAGTCTGAGCCACTGACATAGATCAAAAGAGGCTAAGGAGACATGATCACTCAAGGCAGTGTGGTATCCTGGAATGCAGAAAGGACATTTGGGGTGAAACTCATGAAGTCAGAACATGTATTGTGTCTAGTTAACAGTAATGTACCACTACTGATTTCCAGTGAAATTTTCTAATGGTGTTTAGGAAATCAACTTATTCATTAGCAATTTTGCTGAACTTCTTAACTATTTCTAATGGTTACTTTATAAATAAAACTTGATGTTCTATGTAGAATAATCATATCCTTCACAATAAGGACTGTTATCTCTGTCTTTCCATATCTTCTGTTTCCTTTCTTACCTTATTGCATTGGCAGACATCCCCAGAATATTGCTGAGTAAAAATCATAACAATGGCCATCCTTATTAGATTATCTTTCAGACAAGATTGGGCACATTCAGGGTGTTATGGCCATAGATTAGATTATTTTCATATATATCATAATTTTGACTTATAATTCGTTTTGAGTGGGAAGGGCTTTTTTTCTCCTCTTTTGGTCATTCATATGGTCTAACTTGTTTTGATGCTGATGATGATATTGCTATTGTTGCCTCCATCCAGCCTCCTGGAATTTCAGTTCTGAACTAAATCTGACACAGTTAGTTTTGAGCCCCTGCAGAGTAACACTGGAAATATAGGACAATAGTTTTCAGCTAGTTGAGTGGCTTAACTAGGTACACAGTTTCAAAGGCTGAATTTTATCCCCCCTTCCAAGCTTCATTCCACTGGTGTCACAGATTCCCATTAACTGTAATTCCAGAGAAGGGTAGTGACATTATTGTTCAGAATCTTTTTTTCAGTGTAGAAACCTCTCTTTGGCTCATGGCTTCAAACTGTGACCCTAATTCTGATCTTTTGACAACATAGAACCCACAGATTTGCAAATTCTTCCAGAGCTAAGTCCCTGCTCTTACTTTTAGCCTCTAGATTGGAGCCCAGAATGAGGAAGGCTATAACTCTGACCAACACTCTTTATTTCTCATCTCTAAGGTTATTTATCTTGCCTGGCACTATGGTACACACTTGTAATCCCAGCATGCAGGAAGCTGAGGCAGGAGGATAGCTACAAATTTGAGAGTAGCCTGGGCTACACAGTAAGTTCAAGGCCAGCCTGAACTATAAAGCAAGTCCTTGCCTCAAAAAAGCAAAAAAAGAAAAGTTATTTACCTTGCATTAAGCACCAGATATAACTTTTTAGACTTAGTTATTGCCATATATTTGGATAAGAGAAGGTACATTAAAGAGAATTTAGAATACCTTAACTAACACATTCTTTCCATATCATAGAAAGTGTGTACTTTCCTTGCTTCCAAAGGAAGTTTGTATACCTTTTCATTTGTGTGTGGCACTGGAGCTCAAACCCAGGGACACTCCAATATCTTTTCCTTCTCTCTCTCTCTCTCTCTCTCTCTCTCTCTCTCTCTGTCTCTGTCTCTCACTTTCCTTTCTCTCTCCCTACTGGGGAGTAGGTCTCCCCCTACTTTTTTTCTCTTTATATGCTCTCAGTAAGTTTCCCAGGTGGGACTTAAACCTGTGATCCTCTTGCCTCAGATTGCCTGAGTGATAGGATTACATTCATACACCACTAGAGCTAACCTTGTGACTGGTGTTTTCAATCCTATTCTCAACTTTAATTATTTCTTTAATTATTCCAGATGTTTTTCCAACATTTTCCAACATGTCCTGCTCTCCTTTATACAGAACTCTATATGTGGTCACCTCTGCCTTTTGGTGTGCTCATGCTATCAGTCTCTCACCTGATAAATGAAAAAAAAAATCCTTCACCTACTGTGACATTCACTTTCATCCAATTTCCTTTAGATACCAATATTTTTTCATGATTCAGTTACAACCCTAACTTCTACTGTCACAGATCACTCATGCTTACCTTACCTTCCCATGATTCAAATTCTATCCTTGCCACAGAAACAAATCTATTCAGTGTCACCATGACCAGATTTTCTCTTCATGACCAGATTCCTCTTCAACTTGATCATTCCACAGAATGTGGCACCTTGACCATGCCATATATCCCATGACGCTTAAAAATGTGCCATTCTGGTCAGCTTCCTGTCCTTCTACTGCCCTTCTTTCTACTGGCTTCCCTTTTTCTACAGCCTTATGGTGGTTTCTCAATAACTGTTCCTTTTGCCTCTCCATGCTGTTTGATTCTGAGACTGGCAGCAGCAGTAGCAATGCAAGCTCACAAGAAATGCCGACTCTTAAGCTCCACTCCAGACCCTATGAATCAGGAATCGCACTGAACAGAACCCTCAGGTGAGTCCTATATCCATGAAAGTGTGGCAAATGCTGCTCTAGCCATCTGCTCCTCTCACTCTCCACCCCCTGCACATGCAATTATTAATGCCCATCCCCAGTAGGGTGACTTCTAATCCCTTTATCTCCAGCCAAAAATTTTCTTCCGAATTTTATCCTCACAATTCCTGCTGATTTCTTTCCATTTCTATTATTTGGCATCATAATCTCAGAAACAACATTTCTAGAGCCCCCGTCCCAAACGATCTCCCGTACTGAAAGGACAGTTCCTTAAAGTCACTACCATGCTTATAATTACCGAGGTACAAACTCTTGGAGTCATCCTCATTTCTAGTGAGTGTCTTCCTAATTCCCTACATCTAATCAAACATTAGATCTCAAATATTTGTTTTGTAATAGCTAGTGTACACATCCTTTTATTTAGATTCCCACTCTGGCAAAGTATGGGAGAAAGGTCTGGTGTCATATTGACTTAGCTTTTAAATTCCTGATATATGGGTTACAGTTTGTGTGTATGACCTGAAAACCTTAAGTAAATTACTTCTCTGTGACTTGATTTTTCCCTTCTGTGAAATGAGAATATCATTACCTCACTGATGCTTCTATGATTTACAAAAAGCACATTCAGATCAGCACATTATAACAAGTGTTGCCTTTGCTTTCTCACTACTCACTCCTGCTTTGGAGCCCGTCTTCCTGATACCACTCAAGTTAATCCATCCGGCACATCACTATCAAATCATCTCATGAAAACATCACCACCATCAATTTACCATCTGATCAGAAATTACCAGTGACTTGAAAGCGCTCTTGCATAATGCCCAAAAGGCTGAGGCTCCCATCCCAGACTTTATATCCCATCTCCAGCCAACCACCATGGATTAGCATCACTCCTCCTCAACTCACACTCTCTGCGTCAGCGAAACTCTACCATGACCACACCTTACACTTGTCAGTGGCTGTCCTCATTCCCGTGGGATTCCATTGTCCTACTTGCTTATCTTCTAACTGCTCATTCTTATGCAGTTCTCAATCTTTAAATCACCTGCTGTAGTGCAATTTCTTTATGAGTCACTTCTTCGTGATATTTCTTCTCTGATCATCTGGAACTATTTTAGATATATATACTCCAGTGAAACTTGTCTTATATGTATTTCTCATTTTGCAATAATAAGACTATTTCTAAAAGTAAACAAACTCTAACAACCACTATCTGTAAGCATTTGCACCTGTCCAGGAAATGGACTTCCTCATCTAACTTAGGCAACATTCCCACAAGATGAGAAATGCTACAATCTCTAGTTTGTAATGCAGCAACTAAGGGGCAGAGACGGTTAAGAATTCATGCTAAGTCACTTTGTTAATAAGATGCAGTGCAAGGATTTGAATCCAACCTTTCTCATTTCAGCTCTTATGCTCTTAACCCTTCCATATATTGATGCTCAGGGCAAAAAGCAAATCCAAGAACTCCATTTCTCCTGTGATAGACACGGAGCTTAAAGAATGGACTTGTTTTCCAGAATCAACTAATCTGATTTGTGTGTGTATAAATCTGTGTAACAATATACCACTTTATTTTCAAATTCCACTATAGTGTCTTGGCATTTCCAAAGCATTTCTGCTTACAAAGAATTATAAATAATCATTTGTGTTAACCTCAGAATAACACTGTGAGGTATAGAAAAAAAAGTCATTATCTTGCTTTCAGTACCTCCTGTCCAGAACTTAACCATGTGACCCCTAGAGCCAAAGTCTTCCTGCTCCATCTGGTACCCCAGGATGCCTGACTTTTCTTGATGTCACAGTCATGCTGTTCAGGCTATGATAAGGAAAAAGTGAAGGCTTGAGTCTAGGAGGAAATGTAATCAATAAAGTCAAATCCCTAGCTGATATCAATTTTAAGCAGATTATTTCAGGGTGGAGTATGGGCTAACAGAATCAGATCATTGTTGTATTCTAAATTTATAGTCCTAAAATTAGATAATATAAACTATAAGTTACTTTTCTGGCTCTGCATTCCCATGATTAGCCATAATGGCAAAGTTATTGAGGATAATGAAGAA
Organism: Chinchilla lanigera; assembly: GCF_000276665.1. Taxonomy (NCBI): domain Eukaryota; kingdom Metazoa; phylum Chordata; class Mammalia; order Rodentia; family Chinchillidae; genus Chinchilla; species Chinchilla lanigera. The sequence goes on along the minus strand of NW_004955416.1, from coordinate 16,904,843 downwards.
GGAAAAGATGGAGGAAAAGATAGTCCACAATTTGTACATCCATCAAGAAGAGCATCTATATAGAGCCTTTCTTTGGGCCCTTTTCACTTTAGTGAAAACATACTTATACACAGAGATGCAAGACTCAGTTTGCAGGTGTCATGGTGTCCCTAAAGACCCACATTAACAGTCGCAGTTTGTACTATCTACCTGCAAAGACCTGCTGCAACCCAGGCTGTGCAGGTAGCAAAGAAGAAGCACCTTGCCGTGAGAGGCACAGCTGCAGCTCAGCAAGTGCAGCCTCAAAGCCTTGCTTTCACTGCCTCTAAGCCTCCACATGACTGACACATGTCAAAGGCCTCCTCCGCTCATTGCCATTATGCATAGGTCTGGGGAGAGGGAGAAGAATGATAAGATGAGGAAGAAATAATCAGTGCCAAGGGGGAGGCTAAAAGTGCCAAGAATGTGAGGGTTCCTCCTTTCTAAGCTTGCCTAATGGAAATTATGCAAATACCTGATTGTCCACCCTCCAGAAGAAAAGAATGGTAAGTTTGTTGTCAACCATGGTCCTTAAACAAACAATTATAATATGGAGACACACAAGTACATGTCAGGAGAGAGGCTCCTACCCACAGCTGGCAGAATTTAACGGAAAAGTTATCACGTGACCATAGGTGGGAGGGAAAGAGGAGGTAGGAAGGTGGTCCCCAGGCAGAAATGCATGATGGGAGGGTTCTGATGGTAGAAGCATCATGAACAAATCCTAGTACCTCAGAATACGACTTTATTTAGAAACAGGTTCTATGCAGTTATGAAGTTAAAATGTAGTCATTAGAGTAGACCCAAATCTAATATGGCTGTATCCTTATAAAAAAGGGGAAATTTGGGTACACCCACACAAACACACCTACCCATGCACTACCATCTGAGCACAAAGGCAGAGATCTGAATACTGCATCTGCAAGCCAAGGAAAGCCCAAGATTTCCAGCAAACAATAAGAAACTAAGACAGAAGCCTGGAACAGACCCTTCTCTGGAGCCTCGGAGAGAAACAGCATGGTTGTTCCCACACCTTGAGCTTGGATTGCTGGTCTCTGAGAACTACAGGATACTAACTTTCTTTTGCTCCAAGCCATCCAGTTTGTGTTACTTAGTTATGCGACCCTAGAAAACTAAAACAGGGATTTTTTTCCCTGAAAAACAATGTACAAGCTGTGATCAAAAAATACAATGAATAAAATTTACTGTAATATTTGAATAAAAAGTACTGCAATATTTAAAAATATTATAGTAAAAAGTGCATTATCATTAATCTCCTTAAAGTATTCCTCCTTGTTTTGAAAACAGTGACTCAGTTGTTTTTGTCACTTTCTGAAACAGTTCTGGAAGTCCTCTTTCATGAGTGTCTTTACAAGTTGTGATTAAGAGGCTGGGGATTTAGCTCAGAGGCACAGTGCCTGCCCAGCAAGCGCAAGGTAGTGAGTTCGAACCCTGGTACCAGAAAAAAAAAAAAAAAAAAAACAAGTTGTGATTAAAAAATATGATTATTACTGTCATTGAGTGCCATCCACTGGAAAGGCGAGCTTGTAAAAAATATTATAGTGCCTTCTCCTTCACCTTAGTCAGTGGGCCTAGCACTGTGTAACTTCTGGCTCTGCCCCAAAGTCAAAATGACCATGAAAGGGAAACATTTTTAATTGATTCAGGATATTAAGGCAACTGTGATAGCCCAAGTAAAGCCACTCAAGAAAGAACACTTTCAGAACTGCTTCAGGAAGGGGCAAAAGTGATAGAATAAGTGATTTTGAAAAAAAGGAGAAAGTTTTGAGGGGAACTCTGGCAATATGTTTTTACTGAAATAATTTTTAAAAATTTATATATTCACCTTTTTTTCTATCTCACCTTGTATATAACTTGGTTAGAAAATAGAGGAGGGAGAGGTCAGGGATATAGCTAATGCTCAGTGCCTGCCTGGCAAGTGCAAGGTCCTGAGTTCGATTCCTTGTACCAAGAAAAAGAAAGAAAGAAAATAGAGCAGGGTAATGGACAAGTAGATATCAGCTCAGCAGGTGAGGTTACAAATACAGTGTTGGGGACTATCTGTGAGCACTCTCATAAAACTGGGGCATCCCCAGTGGAGTGTCAGCATTAGAACTGCACAGTGAAGAAAATTTAGAAGCAGGGGCAGTAGACAGATGAAGACTGACAGACAAGTGGACGGGTGGATAAATGAAGATAGATAGGTGACGCATCAACAGGCACAAACCTGGGTCGATATCTAGATAACAGATGTAGATTAAATAATGTATCTGCAACTGATGCCAATGGCTTTTCTACTTCGTGTTAAAAATAAATTTCCAAATGTTGAATGAGGTGTATTACCCACTTTCAAAACAGGATGGCATAGGCGTGGAAGAACAAAAGTCCTATAATTCACCCAGTGTTTCTAGGGAACCTGGAGAGGACCTGTTACAGTAGAAACACCAGCCAGCCCTCATCAACGCTCTGTGTCAGCCCATGGGGACCTCAGTCTTAGTGAGGACCCAAAGCAAAAGCCAGAGTGTAGCAGAAAAAAACTGGTATCATCAAACAGTTCAAGGAGAGTGCTAAGGCATACAATAGGAGAATGAATGTCCCTAGAGGAGGATGCCATTGTAATGAGGCTATAGGAAGGGACAAGATTGTGCTATGAAAAGAAAGGAAGGTGTGGGAGTCAATTTGACTGGCTGTGGGATCTGCCCCCAGGAATTGGTGAAGCACACTTCTGTATGTGTCATGGAAGAGTGGCTTTGGGGATCTTTGTTTGGCTCCTTGCCCCTGCCTCTCTGGCACTGATCCTTTGCTCTGCTTCCTGGCTGCCATGAACTAGGCAGCTTTGCTCTACTATGCCTTTCCACCATAAGATTTCTGCCTTGGAGCCAACTGGCCATGGACTGAGTCTCCTAAAACCATGAGCAAGTTAAACCTTTCCTCCTTTAAATTACGGGTGTTGGGTAGAGTGTCTCAGGGATGGGAAAGATGATTAATATAGAAGGAAAGTTATGTTCACTAGAAAGAACCATGAGATGATCACAAGATACACCCAGAGAAGTATGAAGAGTTTCCACTAATAAATGGATACCATAAATTTGGGGAAAAATCATGAAGAACCTCAGGAGTTTGGCCAATAGGTGAGTCTTGAAGGTTCTGAAAGACAGTACAACCTGCGAGCAGTTAAAACCCAATAGAAGACACCAATGTGAAGGAACAGCAGCGGCTGGACTGGGTAGGGTGGGGGCCAGCAAGCTCTTGCTGTCAGCAGCCAGATCATGACTATTTTAGGCTTTATGGGCCATATGGTCTCTCGTGCAACTACTCCACTCTGCCATTGCAGTGTGAGATCAGCCATAGACAATGTGTAATGAATGAGTGTGGCTGTGTTCCAGTAAACTTTATTTATGGACACTGAAATTTGAATTTCATATAATTTTCACATGTTGTGAAAGATGATGCTTCTTTTGAATTCTTCCAGCCATTTAAAAATGTAAATACCATTCTTAGCTCAAGAGCTGTACAAAAACAGGCAGTAGGCTGGATCGGAACTTCAGGCTATAGCTGGGGACATCTAGGTTAAACGGTGAGCATACCAGGCTGGGTAAGAGGTAAAGTAGGGTGGGATCACAGGTGAGAGCAGAGGATGGAAGCCAGATAAATACAAAGGCAGTGCTTATGCAAATTAGAAATTTGATATCTGATTAAATCTGGGAGATAGAAGAGGACAGAGGAAGTGAAGTCTAGAACTCTCCAGGGGTCTCCAGTGTGACCAATAAAAGGATCATTAGCAACACTAGGGACCCCTGAAGAGACACAGGTAGTATGTTCAGCTCAAACCCAGGAAAACACGCCTGCAGTGCTTACAGAAGTGTGCCAATACTTGGAACAGGAATCGGGGACCTATGCCCTGGTCTTTATCTCATCAAACCCAAGACAACACACCCATTGTTAACGGTGCTCTCTAAGCGAGGCATGGCAGCACAGAGTGACTCCTGGCTCTAAGTACTGCAGTCTACTCTGCTTAGAGCAAAGCCAGTATAGATTTGATAAGATCTGTGGAAGAACTGAGACTAATGCTAGGTCAATTTATTTTTGTGTGTGGGTGAATTCTTTAGAGATTTCCTCATGTCTATTATTCCCTCCCCCCACCAAGTGCACTTGCTGTCTTGGGAAGCAGAAGATAAGACTACACATTCAATTCATTAATGGTGTTGCGTCCTCTTCGGTGAACTGGGATGACAGTGTCTTCTTCATTAAGAGCAAAGAGTGGGGTACGGCTACATGACTAAGGAGAATGAACAAATTCTAATTTCTCTTCCAGCTCTACAATCACCCAGACGTGGGTCACACACCAGTAACATCCTCTTGAACTAGGTCTTCTGGTTATATAATGGGAATAATTATATTTCCCTTGCAGGCCACGTGGACACAGACGTACATGTGCAGTGCACAGTATCGTACCTGGCCACAATTAACATGAATTATACTCTAATTGCAGACGTAGGCAGTGTGCAGCCATATGTGACCTAAGAGAGATAAACCAGTGAAATGACAATGAGACACTAACATTGAATATATGTTGTAGGTGATCCTAAGTCCATAGTCTTCCAAATTCCCAGGCTATGATGTCGTGACTATAGCTGCATTCTTAGGACTCCCTGCAACCCTTTTCTGATGGCATTCCACTACATTGAAGGGAGGTATCCACCTGCATATATATGCATAAGCAGGATACGTAGATATTTAAAGTTTGTATTTTATACGAAAACTTTTTGGCAGTCATGTGCTCTTATCGCCACAACAGACCATGTCACATGCTGTATAGCCACCAATACTTTAAGGAATCTGAAAGTGTAAACTGGCACCAGATTGTGGAAATAATCATGCTTGTACTTGTTGTAGAGCCTTACTCCTCCCCAACTATCAAGTTTGATATAGTTTTACCATTCTATAGCACTTTTGATGGCTGTGTGTTCTTTGATTGACAGGGGGAAAACAGGAAATTATAGTATCGCACATACATAAGAAGCCCAGGGACATGATTTCCCCAGAGATGTACCACAGGCATGTAGATAAATCTTGTACATTTTCTGGAAAATGGTAGAGACCCCAAAGCTCACATCATACCAGCCACCAATGTTTGCAAGCCATAGTAGAATGAAAACCAGATGATCAGTCAGATGACCTGGCCCTGTAGAAGAGGGAAATCATTACCCCTCTTAACTTCAGTTTTTCAATCTGAAAAGTGAACATAAAGCTTTTGTATTTTCTCCCTCACAAAGACATTATGAATTTCAAATAAGAAAAGGCACATATCACCTTCAAGGGTCAGTGCAGGAGTTCTCTACTTTAGGGCTATTAACATTTTGGACTAAACAATTTTTAGCCACAGGATAAGGGGCTGTTCGATCCATTGCAGGATATTTAGCAGTATCCCTAGCTTCTACTCATTGGATTCCAATAGCAACTTCCACTTCATCATGACAATAAAAATGTTTCCAGACATTGTCCTCTGGAGGCAGAATTTTCCTCGTTGAGAACTATTGTTAACGGTATGTTCTATAGCCATAGGGGACTTAACACTTCAGGAATCGGGAGAACAGGGCCCAGTGATGGTAACTACAGTTCTGTCTTCAACCATAACATATTCTGATGTTGCTCAAAGCACACGGACCATTAACAGCAGTTGAGAAAGTCATAGCTGCCTGCTGTGGCTGGGTGAACCACAGCTGTGGGTAATGTGACCAAGATCGCCTTGGCTGTGTGTACTATGGGGCAGGGCTTGCGCAGATGCTTGCATGGTGGTACATGCGCTGTGGCTTCATGTGCTGTGGCCATGGGATCTACGGTGACGAACAAACCATACTGGACTCTTCATGAGCTTTTTAGAATTATGTGAATTCATATTCTGAGGCACTTTTAAAATCCATGTAAACTCACTACCAATGATCCCTTATTATAACATATTAAGGGACTTAATTACTTTTAATCAGAGTTTTTCCTAGATGACCAGAAACAGTAACTAGTGAAACTTCAATAGCCATTATGCCACCAAGAGCAGTACAGATTCCATCGGAGCAATTGCCTGCACTGCAATCATGCTAATTAAAGGCCCCCAGAAGAGTCAAGATAAAAATGTCAAATGAGATTTGTTCTGGATGTCAGTGATTTACCGCCTGACATAATCAGGTTCCAATAAGTCTGGGAAGGAAAGCTTTGCTGGGGGAGGAGGGAGAGCACTGCAGCTTGCAAAAACTGGCCATTGGGCCCCAGGCATGGTGTACTGCAACGGAGGAAGGTAATTCCATCAATCCTCAGCTACAGGCTTCCCCAGCGCCTGCTGTTTCCAGGCAGTATGTAGGTCTCCACAGAGTATAACCTAGATCTCATGGGTATTTCTCAAAGCTTCTCTCTCCGCCCATTTTGCAAAGTGAGTTTGGCCCGGAAGTCACTGCCTTGTATCAAAGGGTATCTCAGTGAACACCCCAGAGGTGCACTGTTGGATCGATTGCTCGAAGGCTGCTGAGTATAACACTGCGTTCTCACAGTCTGCCTCTGTCAGAGGCAGTGGAGAAGCCTCTTTTAGGCCACAGCATTTGGAAAGGTTCTTCTTTCTCTCACCAGTGACCGGTAGCTTATGATGCTTACCCCTGCACCTTGACTGCTGGCTTACCCACTGTCCAACCTGTACGCTCCTCCTAGCAGCAGGCACTCCAAAGTCTAACCTTAACACATTATTTTCCTATATCTATTTCTCATATTTCTAAATATTCTTATCCCCTTAATCCATCTTGTTGTGTTGTCTGTGTAAACTTTTTCAAAGCACCTCAAATACTTTGCGCAATGAGATATTGTACTGTGAAATAAATAAATTCTAGACACATTTCCTTCCCTTACGCAAATTCCATTTCACATCCATTGAGCCACACAGGTATTCACAGGGGCCCTGCTGTGGAGAGGGATGCCACGAGGAGCTCAGCACATTGCTGGGGTGGGAGAGTTCATTCTCAAAACTACATTTCGGAGAGCTACACTAGGCTCCTGAAAGTCTGAAATTACATGAGGAAGATGGCATTGGGACAGATAACTGAGGCTTGCCAGAGAATATAAATTACCCTTATCACAAAAGGAGGGACAGAAAAAAGTTTATATTGCATAATAATATGATTCCATAGAACTAGACACCTTTATATCATCTTCTGTGAGACCTTACCCAACAATATTGATTGAAATGTTGATTTAATCAGTTCCTGACCCCACAGACTTGGGTCACTTTTTCTCCTGGGTTATTTGTCTGTTTAATTAAGTTATAGGTGCTCTTTAAATATTCAGGAAGTGCAGAGCTCAGACTTCTTGGTGTTACAGAGGTGATGTGTGGGGTAATATATGCTTCAACTGCTCCCAGTGGGGTAATTCAGGAATGCTGGGTGGAAGTCACAGGATTCAGACACAAGTAAGGGTTAGCAGTCGGTGGAAGTGGGCTAATATGTTATACACATTGTCAAAATACTGACCTGCGTCCATACCCAGATCCTCATCACCATCAAGCAGCTCCTGGCCCCTCCTCTGAGGATTCCCACATCTAAGAGCAAGGAGCTTATCCAAGGCCAGGCCTAGGCATCTCTTCAAACCAGGCAGTGCCTAGGCAGAGTTTTTTCCCTTAGATTTTTAAAAGTTTTGAGTTATAATCCACATACCATAAAATTCATCCTTATTTATATATTCACAAAGTTGTACAAGTATGGTATAATCTCTATGTAAATCCTGAACATTTTCAAATGTCATCTATATTCCCTCTCTCTCTCTTTCTCTCTGTCCTCCTCTCTCCCCCTCTCTTCTCTCTGCTAAGCATAGCCCTCATTCTCAGCCCCTGGCAACAACCACTCTCTGCTTTCTAGCATAATGCATGGCCTATTCAGGGAAAATCATATTAATAGGATCCTGAAATAGATGGCATTTTTCATCTGGCCTCTTCCTTTTACAATGTTTTTAAGACTTATCCATGTTGCAAGCTCTATGAAAAATCATTCCTTTTATGGTTAAGTAATATTCCATGTATGGATATACCACAACTTTTAATCAATTTTTCAGTTGATAGATACTTGCAGTTTCCATTTGCAAGCTATTAGGAATAATTCTGCTATGAACATTCATGTATGAAGTTTCCCATAAACATGTTTTCAATTCTCTTGAATATTATCTACAAAAAGAATTGGCAGATTACATGAAAACTCTATGCCAACCTATTTTCCAAAGCAGTTGTACCAGTATACATTCTCACCAGAAAAATATAAAGATTTCAATTTCTTTGCATCCTTGCCAATACATGCTCTGTCCAGCTTTTTATGATAGCCATCCTAATGGGTGAAATATAGCTCAGTGTGCCCTTCCATTCCCCTACTGACTACTTATGTTGAGCTTCTCGTCATGTGCTTATTGGACATTTGTATATCTTGTTTGGAGAAACAGCTATTCAAATCATTTGCACATTTTTTCTATTCGGTTATTTGCCTTCTACTGAGTTGTAAGTGTTTATTATATATCCTGGATGCTATTACCTACTAGACACAAGGCTTGTAAATATTTTCTCCCATTCCATAGGTTATTTTTTCACTTTCTTGACAGTGTAGTGTTTTGTTTTGTTTTTTTGGTTTTTTGTTTTTTTGGTTTTTTTTTTTTTTGGAGACAGAGTCTTGAAATGGAGTTCAGGCTAACATTGAACTAGGTAGTTCATGTTGGCTTCAAATTCACAGCAATCTTCTTGCCTCAGCCTCTTGAGTGCTGGGATTACAGGCAACTGCCACCATGCCCAGCTCTTGATGGGGTCCTTTAAAGCACAAAAGCTCCCCATTTGGGAGCAATGCATATATCTTTTTCTCTCATTGCTCATGTTATTATACCTAAGAAAACACTACCTAATCCTACAGAATCTTGCACCTAAACTTTCTTCTATGCATTTTATGGTTTTAATTTTTATATTTAGATTGTGAATCAATTTTGAGTTAATTTTTATACATAGTGTGTGATAAGAATACAACTTCCTTCCTCTGTATGTGGGAAATTCTGAGCACAATTTGTTGAAAAGACTATTCTATTCCTATTGAATTATCTTGGCAGCCTGGTCAAAAATCAACTGGTGGTAAATGTATGTTTTATTTCTGAGCTTTCAGGTCCATCCATTAATCTATATGTCTATCCTATGGCAGCACTGCATTGTCTTTACTATCGTAGTTTCATAAAACATTTTGAAATTAAAAACTTAAGTTCTTAACTTTTTTCTCCTTTTTTCAAGATTGTAAGGCTATTTTGAGCCCCATACATTTCCATATAAATTTTAAGATTGGCATGTCAATTTTTGCAAAAAAAGGCACTCTGGATTTTCATAGAGATTTTGTTGGATCTGTAGATCAATTTTGGGAGCATTGCCATCTTAACTATAAAATCTCCCAGCCTTTGTAGATTTGTACTAGTTGTTGAATGAAAATAGTATTTGATTTAGAAATAAAGGACAAGCCGGTCATGGTAATGCATGCTAATCCCAGCCTCAGGAGGCTGAGGTAGGAGGATTGCCATGAGTTTGAGCCCAGCCTGGGCTTCATAGTGAGTTCAAGGTCAATCTGAACTACATAGCAAGACCCTATTTAAAAAAAAACAAAACAAAACAAGCAAACAGCAACAACAAAAAGAAATAAAGGACAAAAGTACAAATATTCATGCACTTGTATAATAATGACCCATGAAAATTTACGAACCCTTTATCACTGAAAATATTTATGGATAAGGTCGATAATTTTGGCCAAATATAGTGTAAAGGGAGTTCTTCTTTAAGAAAGATAGTGTTCCTTTCAAAGTGAAAATCTAGGAAATAGGCTATTTTGAGTTTTCTCCATTGCTTGGGTTATAAAGGGCTCCGGATCACACAGGAGAACTACACCACCATAAAAATCTCAAAGGACAGACGTAAGTTCAGCCAAGGATGGATAATGGAAGACCTTGTTGAAAACACTTTCACCAGCAAACTCCCCATGCCCTCAAGGAAACAGTGAGCCTGAGATATCATCTGTGCTCCTCAACTCTCATTCCTCATAATTGAGGTTGCTGGGAATTACAAAGAAAATAGGAAAGCCTCATTCCAATCAATATCCCCATCTAACATCAAACTCAGAACGGCCATTCAGGGAGTATTTGGGACCTCTGCTTTCATCCTCAGTATAGAGTTTTGATCTTGGAGTAGGAGAGCAAAGCAATAAACAAATAGGTATACAATTTCACTGTTAACCTCACCTTGAAATGCAATGAAACCATTTTTAAAAAACAGACTCAACAGAAAACTGAGAAGCTGTGAAACATCAGTGAAAAAAAAAACCCTTGGAATGTATGATTCTTATGAATCAAAATGTTTAAATCCTTGAAAACTAATAGAAAAGGAAAACAAGCATGATTAACTAGGTGACTCCTGGCCCATCACAGCAATTAGGATATATTAAAAACCAAAAAGCAGAATCCCCCAAGCCAGGAGAAGAGGGGGAAAGTCTGGGGAACTTGGCAAGAAAGCTCAGATCAGACAGTGAGCTCTAAACACTCAAGTGGCATTTTGCAAAACCTACCAAGGCCAGAGAGAGAAAGACTTTAAATCTATCAAAGGCAGCATGCCAGCACATAAATCCTTGGTTCCACCCAAGAATCACAGAGCAAAAGTTGTGCTTAGGGTTAAAAAGGAGGAGAGGGAGATAAAAATCATTGAATTATTTGACTTATGCTTCACTAAAGCAATCAAACACTAACCACTCAGGTGTCATTTAAAGCAAAGATATGTGCAACACACACAGAATGTTCTGGATATAACTGACAACTAGGTGGAGATACACTGGGAGGTGTAGAAGTAGTCACCACTTAGCTTTGAAGCAATGCTATGAACTTGTCGATCTCTCAACTAAAATGTCCACGTGCCTTTAAGGATAACCAAGGCCCCAAAGATAAACTGTGTAACCGTGCTTTGGAATACCATAGAGAAAAACCTCAGCTGGTATAATTTGAGGGCTTACTATGTACTGGTCAATGTTCTGAGCACTTGACTTGTTTGTTTTCTTTAAACCATATAATCCCATGAAGTCAGGAACATATTAACCTAATGTCTTACTGGTGAGGAACTCTGGTGTTGAGAGAGGTTAAGAAATTTGCTTGGTGTTACATAGCTACTAAGAGGCAGGGCTGAGATTTGAACCCAGAAAGGATGCCTCCATAGTCACACAGTTAACTGCTACAGTACTCTGCTCCTTGAGAAGCAAAAGAACCGTGGAACAAACTTTCAAGCAGGGAATCACTCATTGCTAAGCCAGGGTAGTATATGGATGAATGAACACTTTCTCCGTAAGGACAAATCAAACCTGATAAATATCACTGAGGATGTGAATAGGCACAGAGAGGTGAGGAATCAACTGCTGTGAATAAATAATATAAATATAAATATAAATATAAGTGTAAATATGCACTAGAATTCCACCCAATGACTATTTGAGGGGGTACCAGAAACTGAACTCAGGACCTCACACTTGCCAGGCAGGTCCTGCACTGCTGAGCTAAATCCTTAGCCCCCCGATGGCTATTTCTAAGAAGAAAGTTTCTATGGCAATTGAGAAGATGAATGGTCATAGGATGGGAAATAGATCAGTCTCCAAAGAATCCTTTTCCAGAAAAAACAGAATCTCTTGCTTCTGGGCCACATGTGCATACGAAAAGACAAATTGGATAGGGCAGAGAGTATCTTTGTTGGCCTCTGTGGCTTTCTTGGAGTACTTGTGTTTGTTGTCCACCTGACTTGACTCTCCGTCACCTGCCCTATATCCCAGGACCTGTGTCACACTCCACCTTGCCTGTCTGAAGCCTCACTCCTCACTGTCACAAACTCTTTCCCGACTCAGTGATATATCCATCTCCAAGCACTTCCTAGCATCCTCAGTCTCTAAGAGGGACTACACTAGAGTACCTCTGACTTCAGATGATCCTAAGCTCGTCTGGGTACTATAAAATGCAAACAAAAGGGCAAGAGTACAGAAAGGTCCAAGGAGACATGTTCTTTTGGCTAATAAGAGAGGGACAGCCAGGAAAATGGGGGGAAAAACCCTCTTAAGTAGGTAAGAAAAGGAGTGTTTAGTTACTTTTCTCATTGCTGAGACAAAACACCCAACAGCCACAAGTAAAAGGTGGAAAGGCTTATTTCAGCTCAAAGTTTGTAGAGGTTTCAGTTTATAGTCAGCTGTCTCCAAGCAGAACGGCATGGCTAAAGGGTACTGCAGAGGAGAAACGGTCCATACAGGGTAGAAGAAAAGCAGCAAGCTGCAAAGCAAGCATCCTTTACCATTTTATCCCATCCAGGCTACAAGCCTATTGGTTGGTAGTACTCACACCCAGGTTAGGGGTTTCTGTCTTTGGTAAATACATTCGGCCACACCCAGAACTATGCTAAACCAATTAGTGGACTGATCCAGTACCACACACCTTAAACTCAGTATCACACATCCTAGATTCAGCTGCCTCTGTAAAGTGTCATCTATAAATGCATAAGGCTTTGGGGGGCGGACATCTAGGTACAAGAAATAACAAGGAAGATATTTTTCATTAGTGGAAAACTGAAACCATGAAGCTAGAAAAGACACATGACACATTGAAAATAGTCATTAATGATATGGTCTCAGTATGTGCTACCTTAACTGAAAACACCAATAAACTATTATCATTTTCAAAACTCATGGCCATGTCACTGGAAAAAGAATACATGGCTCTACCCTAGTGCAAATTCAAGGCACACTTGGAGCAAGAAGACTGTGCACAATATTGCCTTCTACAGGGCACATCTACAGATGTGCAAGGTCAAAGGAAAAGGCTGAAAGAAGAGAAAACATTGAGAAGAATTTAGCAGGTGTGTGGAGAGCACGAAAGGCCAGACTTTAAAGTGCTTTTAGCCTCAGCCTTGAAACACAGGAGTGAATGTGAACAGGATCAGAGGGTAGAGTTAGGGGGAGGGTTGGCCCAAGGGCACAATGATCTCACCACCATACTAGCAGAAGGGATGGACGGAGTTATCACAGAACTGGAGTATTCTGCAGGTGAAAATCTTTAATCCTCCCACCGCCTAGCAAAGTGGTATTTATTATTCTTATCTTACAGGTAAGAAAAATGAAACCCAGAGAGCTTAATTTGTGCAAAACTACAGTGATAGTATTGAGACTTAAGCCTACACTTGCGTAACTTCAAAGGTTTCCATCTGAGTCCCTCCATCTCTGACCAGCGCTCCTTGCTCACTGCCCCCCATCCTCAGATGCTCCCACAATGGTCTTCTTTGATTGGTGCTTTCTGGGTACACGCTGGTGCTGCCAGAGCAGGCTGAGTACAAGTTCCCATGCTTCCCTAGAAAGAACCAGGCACAAGCCTGGCCCCCAAGTCCCAAAGCTTCTGGTGGCTCCAGAAAGAGACACATGAAGTAACAATCTCACCACTTAGGATGTCTATGCCAAAGTAAAAGTTTTATGGGCACAAGATTTTCTTGGCGACTACCTCAAATAGCCATCAGCGACTCCATGCTTGGGTCTGGCAATGGAAATGCCACTACACTGTCAAGCTCATCTGCTCTTTTCTCATGCATTTCTTCACAAAGTCACCTGATTTTACTGGTATGATAACAGCTTGGTTTAAAAATTCCATGAATTGATAGGTCACCTCAAACAATGGGCCACCACCAATGTTCTGACCCAGAAGCAACCTCTCTGGCCTTCTCCATATTCTAGGAAACCTGACATGTATATATCCCACAACATAGTGGCCTGGCAGAGCACCATCAAAAGTTGCTATGGGGCTATTTTCTCTTCTTATTGGCATGAGGCTGTGATCCCTACATTTCTTTACATAACTATAAGGTGTGACCAAAATATATGCTGAATGGTTAAATTTTTAAACATTCGTTACAGTAAAAGACATATTATCATTAATCTCCCTCAAATTACTCCCCCCCCACCTCAAACACACTTATCCCATCGTTCTTGCCAATTTCTGAAAAAGTTCTGGAAGTCTTCTTTCCTGAGTGACTTGCAAAGTGTGATCAAAAATATGGTAAATGTTATTGGTGAGCACCATCCAAGGGAAAGGTAGGCTCATAAAAATATTACGGTGTGTCTTCATCCACCTTATTCACCCAATCTCACACTTTGAGACTTTTGTGTCTTCCTCAATGTCCAAATAACCATGAAAGCTAAACATCTTGAATTCATTCACAACATCAAGGCAGCCAGGGCAACACAACAAAAGACACTCACAAAAAAGACTTCCAGAAGTGCTTTAGAAAGTGACAAGAATAATGCAATAGGTGTGTTTGACACAAGAGGAACTAATGGAAATGTGTCATTTATGGTAATAATCTTTACATAATATTAAATACTAATATTAAAATTTAAACATTTACCATATTTTTCAATCACACCTCATACATAGCGAGTTCCCTGCTCTTCACCGCATTCCATTTCTTTTGACTTAGATTTTCAGCCCAGAATAATTTTATCAAACTACCATAGGTAGGGTGACAAATTTGAAGGGCTATGTCTTCAAATAAATATGGTGAAGTCCAAGGTTAATCAGAGCATAGCATGCTTCTGTAGTAAGGACCTCCACCCCTTAATATGCTGATGTGCACTGATAAGATACAGATAAGATGTAGATAAGATGCAGATAAGATATACAGCCCTTCCCCCTTTTCAAGAGCTTCTCACAGGACCAGCAATCTTCAGAATACACCTAATTTGCACTATTTGTAGCTGTCAAAATAGCCTCTGACGTTCACAAAGAAAGAAAGTAAAACTGTTCATTAACAAATCTAGCAGGCAATAGGGTGGGTGGTAAAACAAGCATATTTCAGATATCTCCAAAATTTTTTCCATGACCTTTCATAACTATTCTAGGATTTTCTCTCCTTCTCCTTGACCCGCTCCAAAAAGCCCAAGTCAGGAAAGAGATTTAAATTATACAAGGAGGAACCTCTGCAGCTATTAATATCTTACACGTCTCAGGTGTCTTTCCAGCCCAAGTGCTTTTTAGATTAGCCGTGGTGGCAGCTTTGCTCCTGAAGCACCTGGTGCAATGCTACGCCCCACCAGGAGCCCGTGGAGAGAGGATTGATAGAGATCGTTACGCACAACAGTGGGGCACATGAAAAGGGATTGCCGGTGGTGGTCTCAGCAGAGGCAGCTCTGTCAGGGGCACTGTCCTCTGCCCAGGCACAAAGCACATGGGGCCTCAGGTGGCAATAAGGGATGAACCAAGAACCCTGCCCCACAGGATGGCCTCATTCGGGGACATGCAGGAGCGGTGAGGACCCCCTTGGTGTGAAAAAGGAGGCAGTGTATCTATAGTTTAAATGATGAGATTTAAGGGAAAGCACATATGAACACAAACACATGGAGAGAGACAAACAGCTGGACTTCTGCACATGTACACAGGCTCGAACACGCACAGTCAGCGGTGGTCTCCAACCTGGATTCAGCATGCAGCACCACCTCAGAGACACAAGGTAGGACCACGAGTAATTTTCACATGGCTTTCTCCATACATGGACACTAGCTGAGGTCCATCTCAGGAGTCTGCTCAACTGGGAGAGAAAACATGTGTTCATGTATGCTAATCAGTGCCACATGGGAGCAAATCATGGACATGGAAGTCTTACTATGGAAAAGAGAGACTGGACATGAGGGGAAATGTGGCCAGCACAGGCCTCCAAAAGATGGACAAGCATAACCCAATGGGCTGCTTTGTGCTGGCATGCACTTGAGGCACGATGCACTCGTGAATATGGGTGATATTCAGCATAAGTTCCCGACATGGAAATCTTGTCCCATCATAAAGACGAGAAAGCGAGACTAAATGCTTGAAGTAACTAGTCTAAGCAACCCAATTGGTAGTCGGCAGAGGGAACTAAAACCTGATGCCAAAGGCTATGTCCTGCTCATGACACTGTGCTGTTGGCTGAGGGGCTCCAGGCAGAAGAGTTAGAACAAGGAGAGGGCCTCCAATGGGGCTGATCCTGGGCAAGGACAGGAAATCCTCCTCAACAGCCAAGATGTGCAACCACCTTCAAGAGAAGAATGGACAAAAATAATGCAATATATATACACAAGGGAGTATATTCAGCCATAAAGAAGAACAACATTTTGCCACTTGCAAAAAAATAGATGGACCTGGAGATCATCGTGTCGAGTGAAATAAGCCAGACTCAGACAGACAAGCATTGCACATTCTCCCTACTATGTCAAATCTAAAAAGAATGCCAAGAAAGTAGAAGAGAGACTATAATTACACAATTGAAAGAAATCAGAGGCTATCAGGGCTGGTCACAGGGGCATCTACAGGATCAAAATATATTATACACAGTGAATGAACCCCTAACCCAAATGTGAAACCAGGGGGCAGGGTGGGACAAGGGGAGTCACAGAGCGGTGAGAATAATCAAAGTAAATTACAAGCATCTATGAAACTGCCAAAACGAAGCCCATGAATTATAATGTCCACTAAGAACAAATAGACACTACTAAAAAGATATGACACTAAGTAAATAAATAAATAAATATTTTTTTAAAAAAAAACAAAGAAGGTACTGGCGTTGCAGGAGCACCTACAAGGGATGTAGAGGAGACGAACACCTGGACCTCTGGTACCTTCTTCAGTCCCAAGATTTTCTGACTTGGACTCGTTGAGAAGAAGCAGCTTGCCCTTGGGCAACCTGTTTTATCTCCTGCTTTCAGTTGTCTCTGGTTCGGGAAATTCTACCATTGGATATGCACTTATTACAATCAAGGAGATGATGAGGCAGAGGAATCTGAAAGCCTGAGTGCCATTTCTTACAGTCTTTCACCCATACACCAGCTGTGTTTCTTGGGCTATCTGCTTGATCGATTTATGCCTCACTGACTTCACCTGTAAAATGGGTGAAATGAGACAGCTAAACTTGTTTCTGCTTTACGGTGTTGCATTTTCAGAGTCCTTTGTTACCAGAGAAAGGTGTCTTTCTGACTGTCGTATCTCAGAATCATGAAGAGAGATAATAGCCAAGATATGACCCAGGAGAATGATTTGACCATATCATTCTTGAGATACAGAGCTTGAAAGGCAACCAGCACATTTTCGTGCTCTAGAAAGAGGCTCCTATTCAAAAGGAAAACGTCCCCTGAAAGAACAACACTAAAATTAATTTGGACTAGGCCTGTTCAGAAAAAGAAAAAGGGTTCCCTGAGAGTAACAGAGAGGGGATATACTTCCAGATCTGTGAGAGGAAGAGGCGGTCTGGGGATGCATTTCCTGTGTGGAGAGTGAGAAGCTAAACAGATAAAAAGGAAGGGAGGGCACCTGGTTCTAACTCTATCAGTGCCACCAACTCACTGATCTCCTGGGCAAACGTCTTAACCAATCAGAGGGCTTCTGATTCCTCACCTGTGAAGCAACAAACTGGGCACAATAAGCAGTTGCTGAACTAACTTTTATACCACAGGGCCCACATATGCTGTCAGGCCTCACACTCTGACCTGAAACCAGGACCTCTGGGGTGGACACTAAGGGACACCGATTTCTCAAAGATCTCAGGTGATTCCAGTGTGAACATCTAAGGACACATATTTGGGGCCCACAGAGCTAGGTGACCTTCAAGTGCTTCACATTGTAAATTCTGTGACTCCAGCAAGAGTCTGTCCCCCATGCTCAATCCAGCCTCCTAGCACAAGGATTTTGGTGGCAGTGGAGTGACAGTGAGGAGTAGCCAGAGCTCCACCCCCAGTGAGTCTTCATATTAAACGATGCTATAATCCCTTTCACCCATGCTCCATTAGTCATAAAGCCATATCAATTACTGAAATATTATCTTGACCACCACCAGGAAACGGAATAACAAGATCCACCTCCGTGGGCATCACCTCCCATCACTATCCCAGCTACGAGGATCCCTTTCCATTAGCAGCAGCTCAGATGTCCTGGGCATCGCAGATAGGCTCTCTCCTGGGCCCAGTAAAGAAAGGAAGAAAGAGTGAAGGAGAGGGATGTCACCTCTCTCTGAAAATGGACAGGTTTGTGGTTTTGTTTTCTGTCTGCCTCTCAAGGCCCTTTAGTTGAGAGAGATCAGTTGAGTGGGAAGGTGGTCATTATCCATTTAGTATTGAGATTTTGCACAGAGGAAAGCTGGGAGAAACCCATATTCAAGGACTTTAATCCTCCACTTGGTTAAAAATATGACAATAACTTTGATGGTGATAGTGATGATCATGATATTAACTAATTTTCTTTTCTATTTTAAAGAGAATTAAAACACAGTAAAAATGATACAGAATTTCAAAACAAGATGATAGGAAATTAACAATGGCTGTTCTATTGCATATCGTTACCTTCAAAGTAGTTGCTCAGATTATTAGATAGATATAGGCATGTAAAACTGGTCAAACAATATAAGCACTGACTGTTCCTTTCAATAAACTAATAGATATTGTGAAAGGGAAAGAAACCTTTCAAAAGGAAAGCACAATTGGGATGGGGAAAGGAGAAAAGAAAAAAGGCTAATTTTCAATTTATGGAGTTATTACTACACTTGAAGCACTTTGCATGCATTTCTTTTATTTCTTAATTTAAATGAAAGAGAGAAAAAGAGAGGAAGAGAATCACAAACTGAAATGGCCACAAGCCCTGGTAAGATAAGCAGTGCAAATGAGTGGTAGGAGTCAGGTGTAAAATTATAAGAAACAAGGGGTCTCTAGCAAAAGGGAGAGAGCATGTCTGTCTAAGGAGGGTTGTGGCCTCTAGGTTGTAGCTGACCGTTGCCGCTCATGAATGCGAGCCAGTGTTGCCCACTCCCTCTGTTTGAAGAGAAACTGAAAATTGAGTGCTTTTATGTAGACTTTCCCATGTTTTAATTATTAGCAACCAATTTTGAAAAGGAACCCTTTTACATTGCTGGTGGGAATATAAATTAATATAGCCACTATGGAAATCTGTATGGAGGTCCCTCAAAATACTAAAAGTAGAGCTACCATCTGATTCAGCTATACCTTGGTATATACTCAAAGGAATTAAACTCAGCATATTATGGAGATACCTGCATAACCACATTTATTGTGGCCCAGTTCACAATAGCCAAGGTATAGAACCAGCCTAGGGGGAAAATATGGAATATGCGTACGGTGGAGAATTATTCAGTCATAGGATGAACCAAATTCTTTCATTTGCAGGAAAATGGCTGGATCTAGAAACCATCAAGTTAAGCAAAATGAGCCAGACTTAGATAAATACTGTATGTTCTTCCTAGTATATGGAATCTCAAAAAGATGCCACGAGAGTAGAAGAAAGATTATCATTAGACAAGAGGAAAGGAATAAGAGGGAGGTTGAGGCAGAGTAAGGGCAGTTGATGAGGGGATGCATATGAGCAAAATATATGCACTAAACTCTCCCCCAAGAAATAAAAGTAAAGGGGAGGAGAATGAGGCAGAGGATGAAAATGATCTAAGTACTTTATGTGCATGTACAGATCTGACAAAAGGATACCCACTAATTTGCATAACCAATTTAAAAATAAATAAATAGCCAGTATTCCATAGGTCAAATAACATTGTACTATGAGGAGCATATGGCCTTGAGGCTGCTCACTGGCAAACTCAGCTTATAGCAACCCTGCAAGATGCTGTTCTGTAGATGAGAAGTTAACTGACTCACTTAAGGGTTCACAGATTCTAAGTGCTGGAGTTGGGGTTAGAACTCAAATCCAGATTTTCCTACTAGGCCACATGACACGCCCTCCACACCCCTACCCAGTGTTAATACCAGGCACCTTTGCTCCTATTCGCAGAGCCTCCTCCAATCCAGCCAGCAAAGAACACACCATAGAATGACTCTCTTCCTAAACAATATTGTAGACTCCTTTCTTCTGAGATTCATCAAACCTATCCAAGCAAAAATACATGATGCATGAAGCAGAAGAAATCTTATCAAGTGAGATGGCATACACCAGCAATTTCAGCTGCATGAAGCGCTGAGGCAGGAGGATCACAAGTTTCAGACCAGTGTGAATAACTTAGCAAGACCCATCTCAAACAATAAAAGGGCTGCCTACCATGTGTGAAGGGCTAGGTTCAATCTCTGGTACTGAAAGAAAAACAAAGCAAAGAAAAGAATAACAATGGCAAAATGGAGCAGAAATTTTCCAAGTGTTAAGGCATGGGACTTAGCCCTAAATTTCCTTCACATCTAGAAGGTGAAGGCTATGTGATTCTCTTGTCCATTTCTTCTGATCTTGAGCCCATTAAACATCGCCAGGCCCCTCCTGTTTCGGACAATCTGGGAATTACCCTCATTCCTCCCACCCAGGGGCTCAGCTCCTCACCAGCTCCTGTCTCCTCTCTTCCTCACCCCTTCTCTTTTGCAAATGGTCCACCTCGTCCTTGGCTGTCTTGCCCCTCCTCCACCCACCCTCCCTCTCCCCTCCCAGTGCACGGCCCCTGCCCAGGGCTCTGGTGCAAACATTTTGTTGGTCTCTATACTTTCTCCCTCTGCTCTTATTCTTTCTCAAGGTTCTAACCTCAGCAATGATTTGAGATATGAGAAAATAATTGGCAAAAGGAGAAAATAATTTGGTAGGTCTTTCTCTGAAGCTTTTTAGTATTTCAGTCCTGTGGAAAAGAATAAAACTATGCTTGTTTTTTGTAAATGCTGAATAATATGCTGAAGATGTTATTCATACAAGTAATGTAACAAACCTTTTGAATGAGGAGAATTTTATTTTTAAAAAAACACACATATTTTTGTCCATCTAAGGTCCAATAACAGAACCCACAGTGGATTTTTACCTCCCTATGAATTTATACAAACCCTTACTCCACACACAGATCCACATCCTCACACACACAGGAGTTATTAAAGAATTGTCATGCTAGAAATAACCCGGGCAACCAGCAGGTCTGATTGTGCCCTCCGCAGGCACGTCTGTGTGCTTCAGAACTGCTCATCCAACCACACACTGGGTTTGCGGCAGGTAGCTGGATCTAGCGGGCAGACTCTCAGCTCAGTGCTCACTGTCACATGACATAGTCACCCTTCCTTTTCTCAGGAAGGGAGCAAAATCCATCTTTTTTTGGCACATTTCCCTCTTTTTGTTCTTTTCTAATCTGTGACTTGCTGAAGGATATGTCTAGTCCCCCATACTGGCTCCAAATAGTTTGGGTTGCACAAGTATGACAGGAAGGTCATTGCAACTGGCTCCTGCCCAGGGCTGTTGCACAGTACCCAAACCCACTGACTCGCTCCAGAATGCACCTCAACACCTTCCTTCACAGTGTCCCCTCTGCCTTGTCTGCCTGTCATTTCCATTCATCAGTATTTGCCAGTAGAAAGCAGACCCTCCAGTTTGCTTTTTGAAAAAAAATCAAACTGGAGGGCTAGGGATGAGCTCAGTGATAGAACATTTACCCAGCATGCACAAGACCCTGGGTTCGATGTCAGGCTTCAAGAAATAAAAGTAAGCAAAAAAAATCAGAATGGAATTTGAAACTGTTTAGCTGGGAACAGATTAAAATGTGGCTCTATTCATAATAAATCTATGAAAGACTTACAAAATACATAGTTCATGCTGAACAGGAAGAGGTTAAGTGTATCTAAATTCAATATATTCAGGGACATTTGTTGAATTCATTTATTTTTTCAGAATGTTTAGAAATTATAACAGAATGCATACTAATCTGATATTTTCTGGCAAACTCATCCCTTCGACCTTGGCAATGAGGTGGAGTTTGGGAACTGGGTCCTAGTAGGTGGTTAACCCCAAGGAGAAGCCACAGTGAAAGGCACAAATGCCCAGTAGCACACACAATAGGTGGCTACAGAGCAGCATCAGCATCACATACCACTGACCTCCACATGGAAGAGGTTTCCTACTAGCTGGTACTCTCCGGGCGAGAAAGTACGATTTACAGATGAGGCCAAAGCAAATCTGCACAACCAGGTACCCCAGGATGATCTGGCGGGCAGAAGAAGTACTCTGCCACTTGCAAATCCTTCTTTAGCATAACTAACGCAGGCTGCTGGAACAGTACTAATAGCTAGAAGTTGGTGATTGCTTCCTAAATACAGGCAGATGTTCCAAGCCCCTTCCATACATTTCCTCCGTAATACTTAGACACAATGAGGCTGGCTCTCCTCTTTGTCCCATGGAGACTTGGAAACATGGCACAGTAGCAGACCCTAGCTCCAGTGTTCAAGCCCACAGAGCCCAGCTCCACCCTGCCACCTCTACACCACCCACTAACCACCCCCACCCTAATACAGCCGTCTCCAGGGTGGACTACTCCAGCACTGCTAGGAATTGTGATTTTCATAGGGTTGCTAGGAGATTGTGGTTTTGATAAAAGGGAAGCATAGTAACACAACCTAAAATGCAAAGCTTTACACTCCCATCCTTACTGTGGAGTGCCAGCATCCTCATCATGTTCCTCACTCCCTCTACATTGCTTAAATCTAGTTTCCCTCTCACAGCTCTCAAGTTAAAAACTTTGCCTGAATTCCCCATTCAGATGGGCTCAGCAGCAGCACAGAAATCATGGGTGGAGGAAGGATGAGAGGTGAAGGCGCAGGTTAGGGTCCCTTATTTATATTATTTTCACTAAAAAATCATGTTTTACATATCCATTCAAAAAGCACAACAAGATGACTAGTTTGCCTGGATTCCCAGGACGCATTATAACACCTAGAACTTAATAGATGCTCCATAAATGTTTACTGAGTTAATAATTTTTAAAAATACTATCCATAATTGTACTGAAAAACCTCTCAGT
Source organism: Chinchilla lanigera (assembly GCF_000276665.1). Lineage (NCBI taxonomy): Eukaryota > Metazoa > Chordata > Mammalia > Rodentia > Chinchillidae > Chinchilla > Chinchilla lanigera. The sequence continues at coordinate 16,881,991 of NW_004955416.1, read as the reverse complement.
CCTTCAAATATTTTAGATCAAGGGGATAAAAAGCTGAACTGATATCTTACACAGCACTTTCTATACCCTGACTTTGATCAGAATCACCAGGGAGTCTTGTTAAACAAAGATTGCTAAGCTCCACACGCAGGTACAGATTCAGGGGTGTAGAGTGAATTCCGAGAACTTGTACTGTATTTCTAATGAGTACATAGGGTGATGCCGATGCTGTTGGTCTGGGTGATCATACTTTCAGAACCAGTTTTAGAAGAACAATGCTCTTCTGAAATTCAACTGGTGAAAGGGTTAGAAATCACTAAGAGTATTTTCTTTGGGCTGGAGCATAACCAGGTAACCCAGGTGTGGAATGAAAATGTGGTGAGTTCCCTATGCATGGGGCTCTGCACACAGTGGGCCATGAGCCAGGGCTAGTTGACGATTTGCCTGAGAATAACAAGCCATATGCTTGGTGATGCTGTATCAACCTATTTTCCAAGAAATGATGAGATGCAAGAAGAGTCTCAGCTTGCTGTTTGTCAACTGTAAACCATGTGAAATCATTTAGAAGCTGAGGAGTAAAAAAGAACTGTGGTCTGTGATCTGACTGCAGTATGTAACCCCCAAACTGCGTGGGAATCAAATAGATGCTTAGCCACAAGTTTGCTTTCTTTTTAATGTCATTAAGAACTCAGACATACTGCTACAAGATCAAGCGCACCCATTTCAGATCTGTGCAAAGACTCCCTGTAGCAGTACCTGACTTGAAGAAACCCGAGGAAATACTAAGGTACAAGTAAGCACTGTATCTCCCCACGAAGCCAGAGGGGATCAGGGGTAGGAGCAATAGCAGGCTCCTTGAGAGTTGACTAAAATAAAGAATCATTCCAAAGAGAAACAGTGATAGTTGAGGTTCTTAAGATGTGCAGAAGGGTTGGAACAAACTGCACTTGATAAGGATGCCTTCTAGGTTCAACTGCAGAATTCCCCAAAGATACTGAAACCAATTTCTGTAGCAATTACTGCGCCTGAGTCTGACAGTTCACGTTTTGTCAGACGTTCATTATTAAATGGCCCAGACAAAACCAACTTCTTTGGGGGAAATGAAAAGACTGCATTTCCACTTACAGATTCAGAAAAAGAGATACGAGACAACAGCCATCAGGCCCAGGCCCATTCCTTCCTCCCAGTGCTTATGAGGCTTCGTGTCACTAAACTATGTGTCTGGCCCTCATCTACAGATGAGGTTTCCTCATCTGCAGAACAAAGAGAGAAGGCTCAATGGACCCCTTAGGTCTTTTTCAGATTTAAAAATTTCTACATTCCATGAAGAAGTTAAGTAAAAGAGAATTAAAAAGCAGGAAAGAAAAAAAATCTTTGCTTTCAGCCAAGTCCTATTGCTGGGATAGTTCTGGGTCCAAGATTTGAAGGTAAAAATATAAGTGAGGATCAGATTGCAATTGCAACTGACTGGTGATAAAACCAAGCCCAGCTAGGACTTGATCTTGGGTTGCCACTTTTCAACATGGCAAAAATACAGGCTCTTCAAGTGCTCCAGAAAGAAAGGTTCTTGGGATCCTGCCTTGCGTATCTCTCCTGCAACACCCAGTGGGTTCTTTGCTGGAATGTGGTCTCCAATCATTCTTATCAGCACACAGACTTTCATTTTTTCCCCCAAAAGCAAAAGGCATTGGTCTATCTATGTTTAGAAATATGCACAACAAATCAAGAAATAAATTCCCATGTGGAGAGATAGAAATGCAAGTCTCGAAATCCAGGCAAAGTTCCATTTTTATAAGCCTATGAAGACAACATAAATAAATCAGAAGGAGTGGAACCTGCTGGCTGCCATTGCTGATTCTCTCTCATATTCTAAATACTGTTCCTTGTGCTGAAAGGTATATTTAGTGAGTGTTTCATCTTTCTCCTTGTTCAAAACTGTCTCCAAATTCAGAAAGAATAACCTACTTCCTTTGACCTTTTTTATTAGTATGCTGATGGCTTTTTACTTCTCAAGTCATTACCTCCTTCTGAGAAACCAGTAAGAGTCACAAGTGTAGTAAACAGACTTAAAGTATTTAAGTGAAAAAAATCTTATGAATAAATTCATATTCTTGTTCAGTAAGCTCTGATATTTCATACCTCAACAGGACCTCTTTCTCTGTCCCAGGAGTTCCCTGCCCCTCCAAGCCCTGTCCCATCTCTATCTCTTGCTACTGCTATGGTGGCCTGGAAGGTCCCTCCTTCCCAACTCTGCCTGTCTAAATCCTCTACAACTTTCTTGCTCTGCAGAGCCTTCTCTGAAGCCTCTGTTCTAATTTAAATAAGCCATTGCTCTCTAAGCACACTCAGCCTTTTGGCTTTGGGTCTCTGTGACACAAATCACAGTATAGTGGTCTCACCAGGAACCATTTATAGGCTTGTCTTCCCAGCTGGAGGGTGGACTCTGTCATGCAAGATGTGCCCACTCTGTTTATCTCTCAGCCTCACTGGGCTGACACGGAAGCGCAGGAACTGCTCCATAATTAGGAGCTCTGTGCAAAAGTCATCCTCTGTGTTTACTCTGGAGTTAGCACCGTGATAGACAACCAAAGAGTGTATATTGATTGACTGTTTGCCATCTCTGCAGTGGCACCATGAATAGGGTCTGGCAGTGTACACACAGTCATTACGAACAGCAGCATTATTTTTAATGCCATGAGCAAAGGGTCTATGATATGTTGCTAAATGATGAAAGCAGATTATGAAAACATATGCAGAATATGATCTTATTTTGCACGTTATGCATGTGTGTATGTGTTCATGCTTGGCCAGGTATGTTTTTTGCTTCCACATGTACCTAGCTACACAAAGAAAAAAGACTGGAAGGTAATATGCCCAAATCTCACAGCATTTATCACAAGGTGTGGTGTGAGGGGCAATCCTTATTTTCTTCTCTTTACTTTTCTGAAATTCCTTAAATATTCATAACAAACACATACTGCTTTGGAAGCAGAGACAAATTTAGATGTCGTTTATTTTCTTAATTGTCATAGAGGCAAACCAGAGTTGTGAGTCTCAGATCACCATACACAAAGGATCAACTACTAACTAGGTAATCCGCAGCATCAGGAATCTTAGGAGAGGCCCCTAAGGTGCTGGTAGGGCTATGCGGGGACAAGCCATGCATAGTTTTGCCTAAGGAGCAGGAATTGAAACTTGCACTGTATGCTATTCCTCAGTGGGTCATCACCCCTTCCTACAAACTTTCTCCTGGACCACATGAGTTGCAGCTATTTAGGTCACTTTGCTGAGCCCAGAATGGAGGAATGAGCTTAACTGCAAATCCAGAAGGAGGCTGAACTGCACAGCAGCCCCTTCTCCAGCTGGGCCCAGCAGGGCACGCCCCCTCCCAAGGGCCTCTCATTCAATGCCACTCACCACTCACATTCCAACAGTGTAAAATGACGGATACTTTTAATACAAGAGACCTGTCATTTATTTATTAGCTAGGGACAGGCTAGGCAGCCGGGAAGGATGCATTATAAATCAACTCCTTTCTTGGTCATTAAAAATTAATACAGTTCATAATGCAGAACGTCAGTAATTTCTTTATTAGAGCAGAGTGTAATTTTTTTTCTTTTCTTCTAGGTTTTGTTTTTACTTCCTCCCTTCCTGGAGAACGCTGTTTTTCTAATGATTAGCTGGGTATAAATTGCCCCAGGGAAGGGGGATATAGCCTTTCAGATAGAGGTTAAAATGGGAGGGTGGAAGCTTGGGGAAGAAAATGATAGCTGAATGATTTCCCCGTAGAAATTCAGTATCAATACAGTGTCCTCCCTTTTGCCTCATGAAGACTCTTTTGTTTCTGATCCACTCTGCATCAAAAATGGAAGGCATTTTGTCTCCACTATACCAGAAGGAAAGAGATAGCAAGTAATCTAAGCATACTGAGAGATCTCTATTGATGACTACACCTTCACAGAGAGGCTCTGATCAGCTCTCCATTGTCTCCACATTACCCTGACCTTCAACAAAAGAAACATGGATGCAAAAGCTCAGCTCAGGCCAGGTGCGCTTCATAGTGCCCTCCTTAAACTTGGGATGCAAAGATGCAGTGGACAATAGGCTGCCAGGCCAGGCCAATGAGCTAAGCCTCCATGAAGGCTTCCCTTTGCTTCTTCCCCTGAGTAGTATCTCCAGGAAAAGTGAAAGCTTGGCCTTAAGAAACAAGCAACTTCTGCCTTCCTCAATTTCAGAGAAAGCAAAGGGGAGTCTACGGTGTCTCCATTTCACCTGAAAAACATGGAGGGATTTTCAGTAGTTGATTTAGTCAAGTTGACCTTGTCAAGATGCCTGCCAAGGGATTTAGCCAAGTTGACCTTGTCAAGATGCCTGCCAAGGGATGTGCGTGAAGCGGAGGAGACGCTCCCACACCTGGCCACACACTCCATGCTGACACGCTGTCTTGACTCTGGGAGGGCTTCACTAGGAAGAACATCAAGGCTCCGGCACAAGTGACCGGTGTTGATGTCACTGTCGAATCAGCCACAATTGAGTTAAAGCTCCTAAGTAACAAATCCCCAAGCACATATTTAAAATCTATTTTCAGAATTACTCTGAGCATAATTCAACCAATCAATGAGCCATTAGGAGTTTAGTCCCAACAGTTCTTCATTACCAGTGGCATGAGTACTGCCCGACTCAGCAGAATCTGGTGTGAACAGTTGTCGCATCACCAGCAATTCTAGGCCTGGGGACAGAAGCTAACATCGTGCCTGAGGACAGAACCAGCCAAAATCTGGGCAACAAATTAAGCTACATACACTGGGGACAGAATAAAAGGATGCTTGGCCAGGAAGGAGGACATCTTAGCTCCAAGGAGTTTTGCTCTTCTCTTTCTGGGGTAGCTCCTGAATCACCTCCTCCTGTGCCCACTGCCAGCTAGACCCGGCATCTCAGGGCTCGGAAGCTCCAGATGACCTGGGCTGGGAGTGAGGATAGGACTGGACCCCTGGACTGGACTGGACAGAGATGGTAGAGAGGAGCTGCCTTTTGCTGCCTCACTGTTGGACAACTTGGGTCACCCAAGCTAGCAATTGTCTGAAGATCTACAAGATCATCTTCAGTCTCCCAGGAGGGGTGCAAAGGAGTGGAGGTCAGCTAACAGCGAGAGGAGGCAGCTTGGGGCAGAGGCACAAGCAAACCTGTGAACCCTTGCGTCTGACTCCTGGCTGTGCCTCTGACCAGGAAGTGTCTTTATGCAAGTTCCTTAGCTGCCCCAAGTTCCCAAGTAAAGAATTCCTATTCTTCCAAGTGGAGTCAGAAAACTTACATAACAGGAGCATTCAGCATAAGGAGAAAAACTACATGAGGAGCAAAAGGAGGTGAGACCTGTTCTGTCATAGTTTTGTCATTTCCCAGCTGTGGGACTCCGGCATGTCTTAATCATCCTCCTGCCTCAGTCTTCTTATCTCCAAAATGGGGAAAGCAGGAGCACCTGTCTCATAGGGTTTTAATGAGGATTAAATAACTTACTAATTTATTACATTTAAATGCCCTTTAGTACCCAACATACAGCAAGCATGGTGCAGCATAAAGCTTCAGTGTTACATTAATGTCTGCACTTAAAGTCTAGAGCCTGGCCTGAGACTTTCAGGTATTCAGTAATTTATTACTCTTCACTGTTCTCACTCTGACCCTCTCTTTGCCATCACCCTGCTCCCACTTACTCTCCCGAGACCACTCGCAAAGTGTGACACAGCTGCTCTCAGGAATATGCACAACTTTTTGAACCACAATAACTGGGTCCAAGGAAACCAAATGCAGAGATTTCTCCTTGCCTGGGCATACAAGCACAGCCCTGAGAATTAGCACAATTTGCCAGACCAGAACACTGGTGACAGCAACCACAAATTACCAGCTTGTTCCCCTAAGAGGAGAGTTATGAGCAGTAAAATTTACATCGGATCAATGTTCTCATCTTTCTTCTACCTCCTGCACCTCCAGGCAGCTCCTGCTGACTCGTAGAAGCAAGGGTGACAGTATTAGCAGGGCTGAAAGATGGTGAGCATGTGCTTTGCTCATGAAGGAGGATTGAGAGGGCACTCACTACTATCTCTAATAGGCACTTCCCCTTTCTTACTAACGGAACCCCCATTCTGTGCAGGTATTCGCTTCCATGGCCCTGGTCCATGTGTTTGGTTGTAAAGCCTGGAGTTTCTGCGCCCATATGGTGACTTAGTCTGGTGGTAATGTAAAACAAAGCAGAGGCAAGACAATTACAAGAAAGCTGAGCTGGAGTCCTAACACACCTCACCCGGAGCCTTCTCTACTTCATTAACTGACTTTTGTGGTTATCAGTTTCCTTCTTGTTAACCCCAGTGGGTCAGAACTGTCTAGTATTTTCAGTCAAAAGGACTTCAGCTGACAAAAATCCAGGTCCAAAACCAGAGACATATGCACAGATATGAACAAGAGTCAAACACATATACATTTGTCTCTGAAGACAGCAGATGGGTACTGAGCTCCACCATGGAGGATACCAGGAAGGCCAAGCATAGGAGCATTCAACATCCTGCACAAGGGCAAGAGTGTGTGCGTGGTGGTGGTGGTGGGGTTTCACAGGAGATTCATTTCAGTAAAAGTATCTGACAAGGGCACAGTAAAACAAAGTCTCAAACAAACACAAATATCCCTCCACGCATCACTCTGCGCCCTCTAGTTGAGCCCCCAGTGTTTCAGTTTCATTAACCCCACAAGGAAATTGGCCTGAGTCTTTTGTTCATCTGTATCCATCATTTCCTGACAACCAACATATTACAGTCTCTGACTCCTAGAAACATCTGCGTGGTTGTGAATCTGGGTGATAAAATGGTATTTCTTAGAGTGGTAGGGAAGAAGTCACTAGAAGGAAGAATTTTTATCTTCTCAGAAATAACTTTGAAAACATACCCTTCTGGCATCATCATTAGTTTTGCATAGTTATGACACTGTAATGATGGATATAAAAATATTGTTTTCAAGGTGAGGGTGACCATGTATATGATTCTTAACTCAAGTTTAACAGAGTATTTTCAGGTCACCCCACCAGTTCATCTCAAAAGATACTGGCCACATGATCACCTTGTTTCATCTCCACCATAGGGAAGGTGGACGCCTTGCCCACAGCCATTTGGCAGGTGGAAGTTGGGACAAGTAGAACACTTTGTGTTCTAACGAGGACACACCCACTATAACTAAGGGTTCAGTTCACTCTCTCAGCTGCTGGACCTGCTCACGCCCACTCCAAGCCAAGAGCTTTACATTTTCTTGAAATAAAGCCATGCTTTGACCTTCTACACAATGGTTTGGAAAATGGGGGTTTTGAGAAGCCACGTGCATCTTGGATTACACATTTTCCTTCAGAGCAGCTCCCTGAGATTCCGACACAGATGGGCCTAGAAATGAGGAATGCAGGCAAATGTAGCTGTGACCAGTATCTCTGCATCTGGGGTTTTAGGAAGTGTTAGAAGCACCTGCAAGAGCTTCCAGGCAGAGAACAGCAGGCAACGACCTCCGGTGCACTGAATGAAGGGCATCTGGTGTTCTGCCAGAAATCCTAAAGAATGCCACACCCTGAGCATTCCTCTGGAATGCAGCTACTTCCTGCACCTCGCAGGGCCAGGCCCATCTGGGCACCATCAGAGTGAGCTACCACATCTGCTGGGGAGGCAGGGAAACAGAACCTCAAATACCAGGACATACCGGAATGGGGTCCACTGAACATCTATGTCCACAGAGATGCTCACAGGTGAATCTCAAAATCAAGATCGATGGCACAATGTGTTTGGGAAATTCTACAGGCACAAGGTCCTTCTTGGAAAGTTACAATGGCTTTAGAACTCCAGGATGGTAAAATCGCACCAAAAAAATTTAATGCTGGTTTTCCCAAAATTATTTGACCATGGAATATTTTCTTGGGGGAATGAGAAATGCCTATTAGCATCCCTCAGTGCATAACTCGGGAAAAACTGAATTAAAGGCAGCTGGGGAGAAGATGGAAGGGCAGCTGGACTCTTGGCTTCTCGGCCAAAGGGTGGGTGGAACTTAGGTTTGTAGTGAGCAAGCATCAGGAATGTAGAGGGGGAAGAATGCCCCACTTGTCTGCCATAGGTCCCATCCTGCCACTGGGAGAATGAGTTGTGTTTGTTCATACAAAAGGGAGACACTGACCATTTCTCTTGAAAAAGGACTCTGCAAAGAGAATAACAATAGGGATCCCTAATAACTCTACCAATGACAGGAGCCTGCTGCTGTCCTTAAGGTGGAAATCTCCCCTCTCCAGCTTTTTAACCTCTTCCCCTGTATTGGGACTTCCTTTGCCCCATCCCATGGGAGACACAGGAAGTAGCCTCCAGTGTCCTTCCCTCAGCCTGTATTCCCGACTCCTCCTTTCTGTGAGAAGGGAGTGATTTATCTGAGTGATGAAACAGGCAGAGTTCATCATCTGCCATAACGTTTTGGTTTTGTTATGGCTTAAATCGAAAATGTCCTCCAAAAGTCTTGTGTACTCAGAGGTGGCTTTGGCAGGTGATTTTATCCCGTGGTGCTGTACTCCTCAGTGCATACATCCATAGATGAGGTCAGCAGCTGAATGTGCTCTTAGGATACGAGGCCGGGTTGCAAAGCGTGTGTCCCCCGCTCCTCCCTTCTCTCTCTGCTTCCTGCCTGCCATGGCTTGAGCACCTTTTCCTCTACAGGGCCCCTCAACCATGCTGTTTCTTCTGTGGAGCCAGCTGACCATGGACTGAATCTTCTTAAAATGTAAGCCAAACTCAACCTCTCCTTCTTTAAATCGTGGGTGTCAAGTATTGTGCCCCTGCAACAGAAAAGCTAAGCAGGCTTAAAGTCTGAGCAGCCTCCTTTGGCCCAGCAATAAGGTCTACATTTGGGTTCCTATTTGGCCCCTGTGTGTGTGTCTCAGAATTATCACCCTTGAAGGCCCCAGTAGACTGGATGTCTGAACCTAGGGAGAAAAGCCGGAACTTCTATCTGAGGAACCTTGAGCTGGAAAGGATCTCTGCAGGGAGGTTACTCTTCCCACTCCTTGAAGACAAGACTGAAGCCAAAACATTCCAGGAGGACAAGGAGTTGCTAGGGCTTGGGCAGGAAACAAAGAACCTGCTGCATCCCCTCAGCTCACTGTCCACCGCGGAATGACATTACTCCAGGCTGGCTGGGGGTCTAACCATCCTTCACCTTTGACCACACAGCACATCCTTATCCCCCCAAGTTCATTTTTAGCTGATTACTGTGTATTTACAGTAAGTATAATTATACCTAATTACTTAATTAGCATGACTGCATGCAGCTACTGACTTTGAGTATGTGATTACAGCAGTGAGGTCCTGATAATCAACAGAAAAGCAAGTTGTCTTGGCCCAGGGAGGTGGGTGTGAGTCTGTCCCTTTGGACCAATTGGTTATAGATTGGAAGTGCATGCTGGGGAATATCTAGAGTTTGGATAACTTAGGGGAAATGACATTATTTAACTTTTTTTTCTTTCTAGGATAGGAAAAAATAGCAAAAAAGTGTCAAACTTGGACTGTCAACATCTGGGGGATTTGGGAGTGAATGTCCAGCAGAGGTTAATGGCTAAAGACTGAGACCCTCAGGACAAACTCGTGAGTAGATCTATACTCAAACTTGTGGGCCTAGGACTTGTTCCCTTGGCTCCTAAGACATTCCAGTCTGGGATCACCCAGCTCTTTCTAGAAATAAAAGAAAACTGGGAAATGTTAAGAGCAGTCCTTTCCTCCAGAGACCTTGGGCTTCCCAAACGTAGCATCACAGAATCCTCAGAGATCTGCTACTTATTCTAATTGGCTCTGAAAATTGGATTGGATTTGAAAATAGGGCCAATCTCAACAATGTTCTATGCAATCCTGCCAGGAAAGCAGGACCAGGAGATACCGGGGGGGGGGGGGGCCTAGAGCTAAATATTACCATTACTTACATCAAGATTCAGCTTATGCTTCCCCTAAAGGACTCTGTCAAGATCCAACCACCAGAATAAAGGAGGGGACCCTTCAGAGTCCCCCATGCTCACACTGGTCCCATTTCTTTCCCAAGTCACATCTAGCCAAGGCCACCTCCTCCAGCAGCCATGGGGAGTAAACAGCAGCCTCGGCATGCAGTCATCCTCTTTCGGCTCTACAGCCCACTGAGCTCCCAGGCCAGCAGTGCAACCAGACCCTCCTCTTGCCATCAGCCCAGTTCATCCATCTGGAGATGGTGCTGGATGAAAACCTAGAAGAGCTTACTCTGCAGTAGCAGCAGATGCTGCTGTTGCTGCTGCTACTGGTTCCAGGAGGGGCCTCTGCCTCCCAGACAAAAGAGCCCATTTTCCATATTTCATCTGCAAGTCCATTATGCTGAGCTAAGTGGCTGGGAATAAACACCCATCATTACCCTGCACTAAGCGATGTTTGTTAGTATAAAAGGTGACAGAAATCTATATCATGCCGATGCACTATTAATACTGCATTACGCACACAGACTCTGTGCTCCCCATCACAGCTGGGAAACTGGCCTCAGCAGCTCCTCTTCCAGCAAAGGCAAGCTCTATGACTAATTGGCACAGAGGAGAAGGAGACAAGCCCCTTACTCATCCCTGATGAAGGACCACGGGTACCAACTCCAAGAGGCAGCCCCCAACTCTCCTGTTACCAGCTCTGGTTCTCTGCACAGAAATTCTTACCTTGCAGGATGATAGAATGGGGTATGAGGGTACATCAAACTCTTGCCCTAATGGAAGAGAGCAAGACGAAGCCAGAGAGTGATGCAAACACTTGCACTGAATCAAGGAAATACCGGGAAGGAGGGGGTTCTACACTGTAGCCCCAGGGGCTGGCACTTGATAAGTAATTAGTGCTTGTTGACCAGATAAAGGAAAAAAAACAGAGAGAAGATCATTGGAGGGAACCAAGAAAGATGGGGTTTGGGGAATGTCATGAGCATGGGGAGCTAAGCAGGCCCCAGGACAGAGCTGAAGGTCAGCAGGGTGAGATCTGTGGTGGATCAAGGGAGAGGAGAGGCCAGCCATGAGGTGGTGAGGGTCAGATATACCCCTATCTTTGAAGATGTATACATTCGCATGGGAAAACAGAGTCAGTATGGAGGGGAAGGCTGAATGTGACATGTTCGGGAAGAGAAGGCAGTCAGACCTCAGGGACAGCAAAGCGGAAAAGGATTTGGATGCCTGGCAAGGGGAGGGACAGTGATTGATTGAGGTTGGCACCACAGAGAATCACATTAATGAGATGCATTTGAGCTGCTATGAAGGCACAAACACATGGGTCAGTAAATCAAGGGACCACGTGAGCAATGGCGCAGCAGAAGTGGAGTGTGATCACTACTGGTCCCTGTAAAAACGCAATAGGAATTACACAATTCAGTTGCTGGTATAAGTCACATCAGAAAAGAGAAAGATTTATATGGTTGCACACATGTGAATACACACACACACACACACACACACGCACATAGTCTGTATAATTCAGAAAGTGTACAAGAACAGGGTGCACACCCACAGGAGGCAGAAGGCGCCTCTAAAATGACATGAAATGGACCTGTCTTGGTACAGACACACTGGAAGAAGGTTTTGGTGGGTTTTTTTTTAACAAAGCTAACCATATTCTTGACATATGATCAAGCAATTGCACACATAAGTAATTACACAAATGAATTACAAACAAGTCCACACAAAAACCTGCACAAGAATGTTTATGCAACTTTACTCATAATTGCCAAATATAGAGAGTAAGCAAGCTGCCTATTATGGGTTGTATATCCTTCAAAAAAGAGGTCTATTGAAGCCCTGCTCCCAATGCCTTAGAATGTAAATTTAGTAGGAAATAAGATCATTGCAGAGGCCATTCATGAAGTCAAGAGAAGGTCACAGTGGAGCAGGCTGGGCCCCTGATCCAGCGTGAAGACAGCTGTGTGAAGGCAGAGGGTGGGGGTGAGACAGCAGTAAGCCAGGGCATACCAAAGATTGCCACCACATCACTAGAGACTGGGCAGAGGCAAGCACAGTTCCTTTAGCTTTCAAAGGACCCTGCCAACATCTTGGTTGCAGACTTACTGCCTCCAAAACTCTTTCAGTTGTTTGAAGCTACTCTGTTTGTGACACTTTGCTATGGGCGCCCAAGGAAATAAGTACAATGTTCTTCATCAGGTGGATGACTAAGAGACTGTGGCACATCCATACAATGAAAAAGAATAAGCTACCAAGCCACAAAAAGATGTGGAAGAACCATAAGTATGCATTGCCAGTGAAAGAAACCAATCTGAGAAGGCCATCTACTGCATAATGCTAACTATATGACACGTGGAAAAGGTAACACAAATTATGAAGACAGTAAAAATATCAACGTTTTCCAGGGACTGGCAGCGGTAGGGTAATAAGTAGGTGATCACAGAGTATTATTCCCCTAGCTTCCCCTGAAATTATTCTGTGTGTTACTGTATAACTTCCAACTGTCCCACACCAAGAGCAAACCCTACTGTAAACTGTACTTGGGTTAACAATGATTTCTCAATAGTAGTCTGTCAATTATAGCATCCATTCCACACTGTAATGGTTGATACATTGTGTCAACTTGAGAAGTTTAGAAGTTTAACTAGGTGACTCAGCAGGAGGCCAGGGTCCTTACTTTGTAAACAACCTTATTCTGTGGGAGAGGATGAGATGGTGTGAGCACCACACCCACCTGAGGGCAGGTAGCTTGCACACAACATAAGAGAGGAAAGGGGGCTTACTCTACCCTAACTTTTACTCTTGTTTTTGTAGTCTTCTGGCGCCTTGAACTGTTGCCCCTCTGCCACACCACCCTGCCTTGGAGCTAGCTGATTATAGACTGAAACCTCCACAAACTGTGAGCTAAATAAACCTCTCCTTCCCCAATTTTAGGAGTCAGGTATTTTGTCTCAGCAATGAGAAAAAGATAACCAAGACACACACTACTGTAAGACTTAATAGTACGACAAACTGCTGGGAGCAGAAAGTGGAAGGGAGTAAACAAGAACATGAATCTCAGGGGCTGGGGATTTAGCTCAGCGGCAAAGTGCCTGTCTGGCAAGCGTAAGGTCGTGAGTTCGGTTCCCGGTACCAGAGAAAAACCAAAAAATAAAAAAAAAAGAACATGAATCTCTGCTCAGTTTTTCTGCTCAGTGTTTAAAACTGTTGTAAGGAGGGGGGAAATGGCAACACTATAACCAAGTACCACATTATCTGGACAACTATATCCCTTAGGGCCTTGGTATGGGGACAGTGCAGACAGTGTGTAAGCCAGACCAAAGCTGACCCTGCCTGGTGACAATAGCAACCTTTAGGAAACCTTGAATGTACTATATGAAAGTCACCATTATGCCAGAAATGGGGAGAATGAGACTCTAAAGACCCCAAAAAGTGATCCTTCTTCCTCCAAGGCCACCCCCCTGAGTTAAACAGGTTTATGGTGAATGTGCAGTCCCTGGTGTTCTAGACAGTGTGATCCACTAGGAAAGGTGGGTGCTGAGGTCAGTAGGTCCGGGTGTATGGCTCAGGCTCTAAATAGCTATGATATGGAACAGCTTACTGAAGCTCACTGAGCCACAGTCTCTTCACCAATCAAATGGGAGAAGCAGGTCCTCCCTTATAGAGTCAGTTAAAGACAACAGGAAAGGAAGAACAATACATACCAGCTCCATGCTTAGCCCTGAAGGGCTATGGATGCCAGTCAGGCACCTTTCCTTCTCAGTAATCTCTACAGATCCTGGGCATGGAGCCATCCATGGTAGTTAGTTTTCCATTACTATAACAAATACCTGAGATGATCAACTTATAAAGATAAAAGGTTTGTTTAAGCTCACAATTTAAGGATTTTTGGGCCACGATCAGGTGAACCCATTGCTGTGGGCATCTGTTAGGGAGATCAGGTGGCAGTGAGGGGAGACATGAGGAAGAAAAATTGCTCATCCCATGGCCAGGGAGCAAAATAGAATGAAGAAGGGATGGGAGTCCCTCAATACCCTTCGAGGACACAATCCAAATGACCTAAAGGCCTTCCGCTAGGTCCCACCTCCTTAATTTTCTGCTACCTCTCTGCAGCACTATCCTGGGGCTAAGCCCATAACACGTGGGCCTTTGGAGACATTCAGCATCCAACAATAGCACCAAGTGACATGTGTAGTTAGCATCTTCTCTGACCCCAGACCCATGTGTGCTTTCTGTATAAAATAAAGAATTATGACCTCTAAGGGCCAATCTAGGGATAAATGAAAAATCAAGTTTGAGAAACAGGACATATATTTGAGAGGTTGCAGGAGGACCCAAGACTTGCCCCTATGTTATTCCAGACAAGTACACAGCACTGACTGTGAGCCATGGATTATAAAGAAGAAAGGCTCTCCTTGGAGTAGTGTGGGCCTAGGAGCAATTTGTAAGAGACTGGAAATGAGCCAGGGGCTAAAGGATGGAAAGGTGTAGAAGGAACAAGAGGATGCTGTTATGGTTTGTGTCTGGGTGTCCCCCCAAAGCCTCATGTGGTCATGGGGTAGGCTTTTAGAGTTTGATTGATTATGGGTATGAGAGCTGCACCCGACCTGGGGTGGATAGTTTGCATATGTAAGGGAGAGCAAGAGGCTGCTGGAGGCCATTCCTCCCCCATTCCTGGCTTTTGTGGTTGTTGCCTTTGCTGTGTTCTGCCCCCATGAGCTGTAGCTCTCTGCCATGTGCCAGTCTGCCTTGTAACCTGCCAAGTATGGACTGAAATCTCCACAAACTGTAAGCGAAATAAACCTTTCCTTCCTTCATTTTGGGCGTCAGGTATTTTGCCCCAGCAATGAGAGAAAATTAACCAAGACAGATGCTGAGTGGGGCCAGGAGAAGCAGAAGGGATGATCAGATCAACGCAGAAAGTATACTAAGGTAGCAGCCAGGGTTTTTGGGATTGGTGATCTGGAGAGAAGAGATAAAGGCCAGGAAGTCATTAGGTGAGAGTTGAACATATAAGGTCCCAAGAGGGGGCACAAGGAACCAGGGAGCACCACTCTGGGCTTGAGGATCAGCTCTGGTTGGCTGTAAACCTGAGAGAGAAGTAACCATATGTGTCCCAGTTCCTTATTGTTTCTAGTGCCCAGGGAGCTTGAGACAAACCCTCACAATGAGTGTGTAGAATAAATGACTGGGGAAAGTCAGCCCAGGACAAGGGACTTGGATGCTAAAGTAGAAAAGACTCAAAGACACATAGTCCAGCTCTGTAGAGACCAAGGATGGAGAGCTGTTGGCAGGGGTGGTGATCCTGGGAAGATTGAACCGGACAGAAATGGAGCTTCAGGTCAAGGAACTGCAAGAGGGTTGTGTTGAGCAGAGGGACACGCCAGCATGACCTCAGAGGATAGGCAGGAGGAGCAGCAGGTTGACCAGGTTGGGGAGATGCAGGCAGGGAGATGCTGACCCCGGGAAGGTGGAAACACTACCTGGGGACAAAAGCAGATACCAAGCCCTGAGGACAGAAGGAGAGACAGAGGAGGAGACACATTTAGCTCCCTCAGATGCCTTCTGCTTTCTCAACCAAGAGAATGGGTTTTGAGAAAGGGGATGAACAGTAAATCCAGAGTCTTAAAGAAAGCAAGGAGCCTTCCAAATGGCCTGTGGGAAAGAGCCAATGCATGACTTTCACAACAGCAGCAAACAATCCAGCCCCAGCCCAAGAACCACATTACCGCAGCCCAGAGCTGTCTCAAGAGTGACAAAGGTAACCAATGGCCCAATGTTGCTATGTACAACTTTCTCTCAGGTAACCTACTGTGGTCCCTTGGTGGCTCATTCTCTAGGATCTAACCTAGTGTCTAGGACCCTGAGTCGTGTAACAAGGCATATCCATCTCCTGAAGCCATTTTGGAATCAGAAAGTATCATGTAAGTAATGAGGAAGAGGGCCTCATTAGTCTTAAGTTTGGGTACACATGACCAAGTAAGTGCATCTTCATTTAGTTCTTTCAGAAACCCTGGAAAGGCTGACTAAATTCAGAACAAAGAAAATGTCAAATGCAGAGTGCTTGTTGGGAACATAGGTGTTGGGATGCAGGTATCTGATAAGGACTGTACCAGGTGATCCCTAAATACCCTTGCAGCCTGGCAAGAGAAGGAAAATGCTATGAGCCAGATTGAAGGTAGATAGAGTGAGAAGCAAAGAGAGCAACAGCATCCTAATCGTGCTGGTCACTATTCATGATAAACAAACATATGCTTAAAGAAGAAAAATGCTTTGTGCCTAATTCCCAGCTGAGAGGCCTGAGGAAGCCTGAAGTCAGGTAGCTCCAAATGGCTGAAATTCCTTCCCATGTGACACATTTTAAAATGGGACAAGGAAGGGAATGAGATGAGAGAGGCTTGGAGCCCACAAACTGAGCATTTTTCCTCTCTGAATCCCCGGATTCTTGCCATTCTTCCAAAGGAGTGACCCTGGCCTTATGCACAGCATCTGCTCATTTATGTACCAAGGAGTATGTGGCTTTAACTATATATGACAGTGTCTCATCACAGATCCCCAAGTGGGTTAGTTCCCTGGACTGATGAAGCACTGATGAACAGAGGTGGGGCCTGCTGTCTTGTATCAGCTGGTAAATCCACTGAAGGCACCTGGGTGCTCCGTCTGGCCCCTGTCTGTGTGAGTCCCCACGGCTAGCTGAGGGAGGACTGGGCACATCTAGAGTACCATACCTCACACTTTTTGCAAACAACAAGAGCAGCCTCTGTCTGCTGACAGGGCAAGTGTGCTGCTTCCTTGAAAAGGCTACTTCACCTAATATTAAAGGGTTGTTATAGCCACAGTGATCTCATGGTTCTCTTTTGATGGACACTGTTTGCTTCCCTCCTCCTTCAAGACTCTGTCAATCATCTGCTTCCCCTCCATTGTCACTGGCCTCCTCCAGACTACACAGAAGTACGTCTGGACCCCAACACACTTCTAACCAGAGGGCACTGGAAGGGAAGCTCTGCCTGTGCCTGGTCTCCTGGTGTGGTGGCTTCTCAGCTCTGCTCTGTACCCTGACATCCAAGGATAATTTCTGGGTCCTGTGGTCCTCTACACACCTCCCAAGTTACCACGGGAACACTGAGTCTGATAGCCCAAGGAATACTAAAATGTGTCAGAGTCAACCTATCCAGAAGCTGTGCTAAAACCTGGAATCAGGAGCTCCACAGGACACACGTATGGGGCTCAGATCATATTTTGCACCTGGAGCCCAGTACAGCTGCTAAAAGGAATACAGGCAGCGTTCAGTATGCACAGAATCTATCCCGTGCATTTGCCTGCTCATTGAGATGCACTTGCAATTCGAAAACCAATACCTGAGGTGCTTTTGGCATCACGTGGGGATGTGCATGGAACGGCAAAAAGCACGAGTGGCCCTGTGTACACATTTCCAGCATAGATGGACAAGGCAACACTCCTTCTTCTTTAAAAATACTTATGTTTATTGGCAAGTAAAACTGTATATATTTGTACTGTTTTGAAATTCTCCTTTCATACGTTCTAAACAGCTACCTTTCTCATGGTCTATTGATGCTTTGTGTTGTGATTTTGCTCTTTAAGATGGCTCCCAAGCACTGTCTATGAAATTCCCCCTGCTGTTTCCTGCAGAGGATGGCTGTGATGTGTCTCACAGAGGAACAGGTGTGCTACAGAAGCTGTGGACAGTCATGAGTTATAGTGCTGTGGGTCACTGAGTTCAATGCTGATACTAAATAAGGTGTCTTGAAAGAGAAATTCACATACAACTTACAACAAAATTATGTACTGATTGGTTGATAAGATGTGATCAGAGGCTCATAGGAACCTAACGCTGTATTTCCCCTAGGAACAATGGTTCAGCATTCTTGAACTCATTGTTCACAGTGAGTTTTTGGAACTCCAAAAACAGGGAGACAGCTATGCCACCCTGAATGCACCTGATCTCATCCGATCTCGAAAGCTGAGCAGGGTCGGGCCTGGTTAGTACTTGGGTGGGAGAATAAGACTGTCAAACAATGAGACTCAACTCTATATTTAACACAGCAATGGCGGGGTCTCTGTTCAAATCCAATGGTGCCCTGGAAAATTCCTTATCCACCATGAACCAAGCTTAGACAAATACTACCTCCAGAATAAGGATCTCCTTTCAGCCACATGAAGGCCAGGCCGGGCAGAAGCCTAATCTGAGATAGGAGCTTGACAAAGAGCACAGCACCCTTTGCTGTTTCCCACAACTTATCTTTCTGCCTTACACAGCCCTGGTCCAGAACCCAGGTGTCCTTCCTCTGATACAGACAGGGAGCATCTGACGGACCCTGAGGTGGATTTGGGAGGACACCCCATGTGGAAGGTAAATGATGACCTGATGCTGACTCAAGCTCAGTCCCTCTCACCGTGGCAACCTTCTCACTTAAAAATTAGAGCCAAAGTAATGGAAGCAAAGGGTGATGAATGGGGTAGCCAGAGGCCCACTCTGCCATAGGACGAGCCAATAGTTATGTGAGCTATAAAGTGCGACCCACATGCAGATAGCTGAGGCCCTGGGATTAGTAAAAGCACCTCTCCCTAGTCCTGCACTGGGACTGATTGAGACCCGAGGGAACCGTTAAAAGGCAGCCTCGGGCAGGAATGGGGACTCACAGCTTCCCAGGATCCTGGTGCTCCTGTCTGTAAGGCAAGGCCTCCACACCTGGCTGGTCACCAGGCCCCCTTCCAGCTCTCAGGCACTCACTGGCACCTCTGCTCTCCAGGGCCAAAGAATCTCTCTCTCTCTCTCTCTCTCTGTGTCTCTCTCTGTCTCTGTCTCTCTCTCTGTCTCTCTGTCTCTGTCTCTCTCTCTCTCTGTCTCTCTCTGTCTCTCTCTCTCTCTCTCTCTGTCTCTCTCTCTTTCTCTCTTTCTCTTTCTCTGTCTCTCTCTCTCTGTCTCTCTCTCTCTCTGTCTCTTTCTCTCTCTGTCTCTTTCTCTCTCTCTCTCTCTCTCTCTCTCTCTCTCTGAAGTAGTGGGTCATTCCCTTGGGCAGGAGCAGTGGGAGGGGAAAGGTTGTGCGTTGTTGTTGCTGGGCCCAGACTGAACCGGGGCACACAGCGAGAAGGAATCCTGCCAGATGGAGGGATGGGCCACTGGGGCTATGGGAGCTAAGGGGGAACCTAGCAGGGCTCAGCAGAAATGCAAAGAGAGGGGCTGGAACCAAGAAGAGGTGAGAGATGAGGGCGTGAGGGGTGCGCAGGAGACAGGTACCCTGGGCCTCTGGTCTGTCGTGGTGAAGTGAGGGTTCCTGGCAGTGGGCCTGAGATCCAGTTCTCAGAGTGGGGCAGTGGAGGGGCAGCTGGAGAGATGTTTCCATGCAAAGGGACCTTGCCCTTCATTCCCTTCCCTTCCCATGGAGTCCTGCGTGGAGGTTCTGGTGGTCTCCAGGGCTACTGGCTGGATAGAGTCATGTGTCATAATTACCCAGGCCAGGTCTGCAGAGTAGAACAGCCTCCTCCATGTTTCCTGCCTCACTGGGAGCACCTCTCCCTACCCAAGGTCCCGCTGATCCCAGGTGAAGAAAGAGGGAACCAGACCAGACCCATGATCCTCCCTGTCACAGGGACTCTTCCCAAGGGCCTCTCCTTGCCCCGGCTGCCCTGCAAATTCTTAGATAAACAGGGAAGGTCTCTTAGTGGGAGGTTGGCAGGTGATAGGTCACCCCAGAAGATCCCAGAACCCCAGCTACATGGTCTGTTGCCACACCACCCTTCCCTCCCCAAAAGGGACAGGATTCCATCCTGCTACTTACACGTGTCCGGCTTGTGGCAGTTGTGTCCCTGACGGAAGTACTGGGGGTTCTCGATGACTGGGATGCGGGTCATACCAATGACCACTGTGTCAGGCCCGGCATCAAGAGAGGAGGGTGTGGTGATGCCGTGGTTGATGTGGTGCAGGGGGCTGGCTGAGTCCTCTTCACCACTGATGACGGCCACAGGACCTAAAGAAACAGCCAGAAAACATGTCACTCTGGGGAGGTCCCGCCCCACACCCAGTCAACTTCCGGCCCTGCCAACAGACTCTGTCTTCCCCTCCATGTTTGCCATAAGAGCAAAGACCATCACAAGCATATCCCACCAATGGTCTGAATTCTAAATTCAGTGAACCCTCCCTATCAAATTCTCTTTCTTAACAATTACCCAACCCTTACCCATGGAAATATCTCCAAAACAAAAGTGACTCAAAATAACCACGTTACAAATTATTTTCACTCCTTCTAATATCCAAAGTGGTTCAAAATGATACAAATTTTAGAGCAGGGTGTGGTGAGACACACTGGTAATTCCAGCATTTGGAAGGCTGAGGCAGGAGAATCATAAGTTTAAGGCCGGCATATAGTATCTTTATCAAATAAAAAGAAAAAGAAAGAAGTTTAAATGAATTTATTTGTACATGTAGCAGTAACAAAGTTTTAAAACATGATCTAGTAGTGGTTGGCATCTTGTCCCTCCTCTGCTTGGGAGTGTTAATAACTACGGATGCTGGGTTCAACTCTCAGTGACTCTGACCCAGGCAGTCTGTGGTGCCACCTGAGTATCAGGATTGTCAGAGCTCTCCAGGTGAGTCTTATCACAGCTGGGACCAAGATCATTGATTGGGAGCCTGGAATCCCAGAGGCTTTCAGCATAGCCATCAGATCTCAGAGGAATCTGATATGGCTTTCATGGACTCCCTCATCAGGCCTTCCTCTTCTACAAAAAGACCAGCCTTGTTTAGATGTAGGTCTAACCACAGCCACGTTTCACAAGTGAAAATAATTAGGCCATGTCACTACTAGACTTCAGGCAGCTGGCCCAGCTGTTCTTCCTTGGGAGATCCATATCGCCCCCAGTGGCTGCAGAGAATGCCATTTGTCTTCCCCAACCTCAGCTTCACCATTTTCTAACCGAAAGAAGCAGTCCAGTGAATAAGGATACTCCAAAGCGCAAGGTGACAAAGATAATGAACGCTTCCCTCTCAGCAGAACAATGGCCCTGTTTGGTGGTGTGATTCTCTCATACATACAAATAAAACTCCTGTAAAGGGAATTAGCTGTGACTGCTTGTGGCTTTGTACGACTGGCATTTTAAATGGCTGCTTTGCTAGACACAGGGTCCCCAGACAAACTGCCTGCTGTGATTTGGTTTTGCGGCTTGAACAATATTTCCACTGCAGAAATCCATTACATCTTACTGGAGTTTATGGAGAGAATATTTCCCATCAAACAGCGAGGTGAAGTGGCAATGAGGCAGAACTAAATGGAAGACTGCTAAATGCAAACTGAGGACCCTCAATTCCACCCTGTCAGCACAGACAGGCTTATTCAATCCATGACAAATGACTGACCGTATTTGGAGACCATGTGAACACGTAGCAATAAGTGGTCACCCGAATACTCGCAATAATCACCTGCCTTGCAAAACGAAGCTAATTCCTGAATATATTTTGTAAACTTTTTGGAAAACTGCACAGTGACTTCCAGTTAAACAGGAGAAACTAAGCATTTCTCAACTAAGCTCTAAACTGTTCCTCGAACTGTTCATTTCATAAACTAAGCTCTTTATTCTCTCACCCTTGCCATTAAAATGAGAAGAAATTAAAGAAATATCAGTATCACCAAAAGGAAGAAGAAAGGAGACAAGAGCAAATAAGATACGAGAACAATGTTTTGGAAGGTGAAAAGTCAAAGGAGGCTGGTGGCTTGGAGAGTGCAGGAAGGGACCAGCAGGGGGACTGCAGGGGCCTACTAACAGGAAGTCACTTCTAGGAGAGGCCCGGGACATAAAGGACAAGACAGCCAGGAAGACAGCAGGAACAAGGCTGTAGGCTGGGGTAAGGCACCCGGGCAATAACTCCATCTCTGCCCACAAGAGCAGCAATTTATTCCTAGAGAAACTGAGTGCAAAGGCTCAGAGGAGTGCTGGGATGAAACATGAAGCTGAGCCCCTTCTCCCGATCCTAGAATAACAGAAAGTGCACACAAACCTTCCTATCACCCCTAAGTCTCAATTCACAGGGCCAGGAGATGAGAGAATGCTTCCCTGGAGAAACTCTCCAAGAAGACCCTGCATATTGACATTTGGGATCTCCCAATAAAAATTCAAGTTCACTCCATGGTCATGTCATCAGATATGCTCCACGCAGTGCACCAAGGCACATCTTACCAGGAATTTCAGCAAAGCTTCAGCATGAGAGAGAGAGAGAGAGAGAGAGAGAGAGAGAGAGAGAGAGAGAGAGAGAGAGAGAATAAGGCAGGCAATGGTCAGAGAACTCAGGAAACACAAACAAACCAAGAAGCAGATGACTTAAAAAAAAACTATTATCCTTAGAGAAGTAAGTGAAGATGTCACATCTATAAAACAAGCTGATGCTTAAACATGAACTATTAGAGGGATCTTAGTTAGAAATTATGATCATTAAATTTCAAAGTCAAACAAGATTGGAAGATAAAGTCAATACAATCTTCCAGAATATCAAACAAATAAATAACCAGGACCAAAAAGAGTATACATAAACAGGAAAAGAAAAGAACATTAAAGGTTTCATACAGAAAAGGTTTCAAACATGTGATTAAAAGAAGTTCAGAGTGGAGAGGCAATAATGAATTGAAGAGATAGGAAGGAGAATAAAAAAACTTATGAAAGTTTTCTCAAATCACCAACTTAGTTCCTAGCACAATTATCTCATACATACACACACACACACACATGCACACACACTTTGCACATGACACAAAGTTACAGAATACCATAATGTGGGGGATAGGGGATAAAGAGAAGATGTTCAGAGCTTCCAGGAGGGAGGGACAAGTCCCACCGACTGTCCTAGAAGTCAGATTGCTATCAGATTGCTAATATGGCAGTGCAGAAAGGCAATGACATTTTCCATCACAATGAACGCCACTGTTGTTTCTGCACTGAGCAACTGCTTCAAAATGTGATGAACAACTTTTTACCTTAGCATTCTATACCTAAATTTATACATTTATCCACTGTAAGGACAAAAGAAAAGGTACTTGAAAATGTGCAAAAATGTGTCTCACTGGTTCCCTATCTTTGGAAGCATCAAGAGAGTCCAGCAAGACAAGGGAGCAAACAAACAAAAAAAAAGAAATAGTGTTGCCATCTCTGGCAGTAGGATTATGGCAAGGAGATAACCAAAGGGAACAGACTCACAGCCTTCCCTGCAACCATAGGTCACCTGCTTTATCAGAATTGCAGACCACAAGCTGCAAGAAGAAAAAAAGACCAAGCACAAGGACCCTTCTACCCACCCTTTGCAGTACTATGGGTCATTATGTGACACAAAGGAAGGACACAGAATAAAGATATTGGGAAGATATAACTTTGGGACTTTAATGTTTGTAAAAGACATTTCTTTTAATCTGTTCTCACAAAGTCTATGGACAATGGGAGGGCAAGAAAATTTTCTAAGAGTTTGTGCTCAAAAATAGTCACCACTGTCTTTGCATAATTTCGAATTTGAAACAGCTGGAGTAATAGCAATGGGGGAACGGTCCTACCAAAGCTCCCCAACCATGGGCAGGAAAGGGGTTACACAGGAAGGCCTCACAGAAATAAAACAGTAAAACAAGACCTCAGAGCTCTGGGGAACCCAAAGCTTCTAGTGTGAGCATTGGGAAGAGGGTAAGGAAAAGGAGGAGAGGAAAAGGTCAGAAAAGGAGAAGAGAACTAGAAGAGGGCATTGTTTTAGAAGTGAAGGGAAGAGAATTCCTCCAAGTTCAAGAGGATGAAAAACTGAGGGCAAGTAGGGTGAAGAATGAAAATAGGCTACTGTGTTTGAGAATAAGGAAGGGACCTTAATGACAGCAACTTCCACAGAATGGCATATGTAAAGTCAAATTATGGTGATTTGTGTTAGCTGGACAAATCGCAATCATCCTCCCAATTTGTATCATCCAGTGCTTCCTAGGTATCCATCTCTGTAAATATCATTTCTTTAAGCTTATAATGCCTCCGTGAGGTTGGTGTCATTATCGTCCCATTTTAAAAATGGGAGTGTTGAAGCACAGAGTAGTGACCTGTGCCATGACACAAGCCTTACAAAGACATGGTAACACAGAATTGGAACTCACGGCCTAGCTCAGAACCATCACTGAGCACCACCTCCCTGCAAGTGCAGTCTGTGGGGACAGTGAGTGTACGAAGGACACCAGATCAATCCTGGTGCACTGTTCTCCTCATGAGCAGAAATCCTTTTAAAGATGTTCCTTCTTGTGAACTGAGACAAGAGTCACCCCATTAGACTCATCTAGGTAGATTACAGGTAATCTGTCATCTCCCCTTCTTCCCAGCTCTGCTAAATGCTCTTATTAAGCTACGTCCACACAGACAAGAGTGCTGTGCCATCAGACCCTCATCAGTCTCTAAGGCTCTGTTACCTCTGCCTTTTCATGAACTACATTCCTTAAAATACCAATAAAGGGCACACAGACCATAGCTTCCAGGGATGTCAAAGGAGACCTTGGTGGCTAGTCCCTGTCTGCCTGTGTCTGAGTCCAGCACCGCTCCTCAATGGAGCCGTCACTGCCAAAGTCAAGATCTGCTTGGACTGGACTGCTAGATACTCTGCATCCATGGACCTGGGCCTAAAAAGCCAATCTCAAGGGGCTGGGGATTTAGCTCAGCGGCAAAAGCGCCTGCCTGGCATGCGCAAGGCCATGAGTTCGGTTCCCGGTACCAGAGAAAAACCAAAAAAAAAAGCCAATCTCAGGCTTGGCATGGTGGTGCACACCTGTAACCTCAGCTACTTGGGAAGCTGAGGTGGGTGGATTGTAAGTTTAAGGTCAGTCTGGGCAACTTGGCAAAAACTTTGTATTTAAATAAAAAAAAAAAAAAGACCTGGAGATGTAGTTCAGTGATTCAGCATTTGCTAGCATGTATGAGGCCCTGAACTCCATCCCTAGAGCCACTGCCATAACAAAGCCAATCCCGGCCTCCATCAGTCATAAAAAAAAGTCTCCTCTGTGAAAGGTATAAGTAAGGGAGAGGCTGGGCATGATCTCTGACCTTCCGTTCAATATTTGGGAAATATAAAATTGCTCTAATAATGAAGTTTATAAAACAATAATAAGTTTTAAAAGTCTGTCTGGGCTGGGGTTGTAGCTCAGGGGTAGAGCACTTGCCTAGCATGCACAAGGCCTTGAGTTCAATCCCCAGCACTGCAACAAAACAACAAAACAAAACACAATGAAAAGTCTCCCCATATCCACACACATTTCCCAACACCCTTGGGGTGACAGAGGTCCCGGAGGAGAACGATTCATAGAGGAGGCAGCATTTCACTCTAGGAATAGACTCCCTTCTCAACTTGGCTGTACTCATACCAGTCACCTTGGGGCAAGACCCACAGGCCTGTGGGGCCTTTGAGGAGGAAGCGTCTCTTCTCACTTTAATAACCACAGCAAAGAATCTGTCAAGATACCCAAAAAGGGAAAGAAAATCTCAGCTGCCTGGGCAGCGATCCCTCACTTTCCTGAAGCTACCAAGGTCTAAGGCAGGTCAGGAACAGAAGCCACGGTTACTCTCTTTGAGACGCTCCATCCCCACAGATATGCAGCCCACCTAGGACCTGCTCGTGGCCACGCTGTTGTCACTAATCCATTCCCAATTACACAGTTATTTTGTTATGCAGCACAGCATACAAAAAGAAAGACAGCCCTTCTGGAAAGTTCAAGCTTTAGAGAGAGATCCTCAAGGGAATATAGATCCACTCAGACACTTAATATCACACTTTTTCTCCCCAAATTGCCACCTTTTTCCTTCACATCTGTGGTGGGTTTTGTTTTTCCACTGCAGTGTAACAGAATGATTGGAGCCCTAGGGGGACCTGGCAGTCCCTAGAGGGACTTAGGCTGGTCCACACTGTCTTGACAGAGGCTCCTTTGTCCCCTCCCATCCACAGGGGAAAATCAGGGCATCACACTGGGAATGACTCAGACTGTCATACGTGGTTGATTCTTAGATAGGACTTGGGTCCCCAGAGAAAGCACAGGCCTCTGGTGAGATCAGTGAGGGAACCCCACTGCAGGGGGGTCAGCATCCACAATCTCAGGTGGCAATCTCGGAGAGCTGGAGTCACCAGGAGGACCTGCAGGTACAAGGAGTTCTCTGCGGCAGTCTCTGATGACTCCAGCAAAACTTTTTCTCAAGGTCCCTAGTAGAAAACAAAAGAGGGAGATGGGGCTGATTGCAGAACATGAATGCAGAAAAGCAGCAGCCTGGAAGGTGAGGCAAAGCATTGCCTCATTAACCCTCTCCTCTTCTTTCAGAACAGGGAAAACGCTTCCTTAAAATCATCATTTTGATGCTTTGCCCTTGTCTCTAAATTCCCTTCTGAACCTGGCTGGGTGGTGCACTCCTGTAATCTCAGCATTCTGGGAGGCTGACATGGGAGGAACACAAGTTCAAGCTCAGCCTAGGCAAGTTGGCAACTTAGTGAGACCCTATCTCAAAATAAAAAATGAGAGTTGCAGATGTAGCTCAGTGTAAAGACCCACAAAACCACAATCCCCAGTAGTACAAGAAATTAAAAGTAAAAAATAAAATCCCCTTGCATTACACCAACTTTCTGACTTACAAAGCACAAACAATTCTCAGAAATTTGAGGAAATTCAGTCACTGGATCTCTACTACGAAATTTGCTCAGCTAACATATTAAAATGGTTCTTCAAACACCTGAGGAATGATTTGTGGCTCCAAAGATTCTGGGATCCCTGTAGTTTTAATGAGAGAGAGAGAGAGAGAGAGAGAGAGAGAGAGAGAGAGAGAGAGAGAGAAACCCCAACATTTATTAAAACCTACTATGTGACAGATACGTTGCTGGGCATTCTGTTCTCATCTCATTTGATCCTCAAAAACTACTGTTACTCTCATTTGATCAACTGGAAAACTCATCTTCAAACTAGTTTAGTTTTCCAGAAATCACCTAGCCAGGGAATGATGGAACCTATACGTCAAGACATGAGTGTTTGTTTCTGAAGATCTTCCCACCATGCTGCCCATTTTCTCAACAGTATGGCGACCCCAAGTATTTCTGACAAACAGGTGAGTATGAGTAGGTGACCCTATATGAAAGTGAGACATCAGACCAATACTCTAAGGACAAGTACTTTCAAGGTTGGACCAGCCCATGTAATATATGTGGAAGTCATGTTCAACAAGCATGGCTGAATTGTAAAATCACTTGGCCAGAATCCATCTACCTCTATACTCTCTCTTATCTTTGTATCTCCTTCCAAAGAAGGTCTTGGAGGGAAATCTCACCTCCTAATCCAGAAAGGCCTTTCAGGAGCTATAATCAACTCTTTCTTATGATGAAAAGTTAGCACAGGTGAATACCTATCCCTTCCACATGAAACTCTATAATCCAGGGTATCACATTCTCTTTTTCTTGCATTGGCCTTTGTGAGGGCATCAGTCAGAGCCACAGTCAACCACTCTAAGACCTCCAGGGAAGCTAGCATGGAGCAGGGGACCCCAACCAACACGTGGTGCATGGGTGGTATAGTTGAGATTTACAGCTTTGCTGTTTAACTCATTGAGCTTGGTAGGATGCAGTCTACCATGTCTCCACATCCAACAATGGTAATTATAATTTTTTCATTTAAAGTGTGGCTTGTGTTTAGGTGTCCCCACAAAACTTCATGAGGTCATAAGTGGGACTTTTTTAGAGGCGGCTGAATCTACAGTGTGTGACACTGGGGTTGATTCATGGTACAATGCTAGAATCAAGGGTACTAGGATTAAGGGTGGATAAGATATAAGAGATAGAAAGAGCTTCGATTGTCCCTTGCTTGTTTTGCTTTAGCTGTCTTCTGCTTGCCATGGACTGGTTATCCTCTGCAGTGCCTCTCTGCCGAGCCACCCTGCCATGGAGTCAGCCAACAATGGACTGAAACATCTACAAACCATGAGCTAAATAATCTTTCCTCCTTTAACTGTGAGTGCTGGGTATTTTGTTTTAACAATGAGAAGAGTAACTAAGACCAAGTGTTTCACACCTCTTCAACAAATCTCTATGAAAGTACTTCGTGTAAAAGACGGGTTGGTTGTCCACAATGACACCATTCATCTTAAGATGCCTCTTCCCCATTCTCTGTCCCAAAGCTGAGCTCTAATTTTCAGTTCTATGTAGATTCCGATTTCAACCACCTAGCTATGACTTGGAGGGTTAAAGAAAACAAGGCTGGATGTGTCTCATGCTTTTTTAATGTGTCAGAATGAGGCAAACAAGCCAACCTTTGGATTAAGAAAATGAGCTTTTAAAAACCTCAACCTTTTCCTACTGATAAAAATCAAACATTGACATGTCCCTGGTGGGAGAGAGCTCCGCATCAACAAATCTGGGAGCAGGAACTCATAAAATGGAGTAAGAGAAAGCACAACAAACACAATTAAAAATCCAGCCATGCTCAGAGAGGAATTCCATTTACTGTCTCATAAAAAAAAGCCTGGTCCTCAGAGGCAAACAAAAGAAAATCAATTTCTTAATTTTTATTGGCAGAGGTGGGACAGAGGTCAAGAGAACATGGGCTGTGCCCAAGAGCATACCCAGGGACAAGTCATCACCTTCAGTTCCTGGATGGGCTCCTCTGGGCCCTACCCTCTGCTTCCCCCAGAGTCCAGACAGTACCACTGTGAACTTTGCAACACACAGAGTCCTGCAGGCTACACAACCAGGCATGCCCTCCCTCCTCATCTCTCCATGCTCTCCCTGAGTCATTTCTCAAAAGACAAGCTACGTTCTCCAGCTCGAATTCGCTCCCAGCCTCTTACAGGAACCAAAGGAGTCATTCATGCCTCATAGCATTCCCTGCTTGGAGGTATCGCCTTGTGATTGAAAATGATGCAGCTGATCAACTAGCCCGAGAACACTCACTTAGGGAAGGGAAGGGAAAGGAAGGGAAAGGAAGGGAAGGAAGGGAAAGGAAGGGAAAGGAAGGGGAAAGGAGGGGAAAGGAAGGGAAAGGAAGGGAAAGGAAGGGAAAGGAAGGGAAAGGAAGGGAAAGGAAGGGAAAGGAAGGGAAAGGAAGGGAAAGGAAGGGAA
>NW_004955416.1:16834683-16852724 GCF_000276665.1 Chinchilla lanigera | reverse complement strand
GGAAAGAGCCACATCCGTGTGACTTCAAAATCCTGACTTATCTAGTTGCACTGCACCACCCAACCCCCAGCCCCATGTTTCTCACAGTAGGGCAAATCACAACAGGGCTGCCCCCTTCTCCTTCCTGCCCCAAATCTTTATTCCCTCGAGTCTCATTTGTAAGGGAATGGTCTTTTTTTAGGAAAGAAACTCATGACATTTCCAGGGAACTTTAGACTCACAAACTATACAACCCCATCCTGTAACTGTCATAGGCCACAGGAAGTCAACAAGTAGAAGAATGGCCAGCATGAGGGGGCTCAGAGGGTGGAAAAACGCACCCAATTTGGAGGAAAGATAAGTATCACTAGCATTCTCCAAGGACTTGGTTTGCAGATGGTATTTCAGAACATCCCAGGCATCAACAGGAAGTAAGTAATTACCTTCCAATTACATGCATATTTGGAGTATAAAATGCTGATGTTCTTTGTGTATAGCTCCTATAAAGATATCATAGCTCAATTTTCAACGTTTAGAAATTCAGCCCTAGCCACTGTGTTATACTGTCCAACACTATGTCAAAAGAGAGGTATTTATTTCCCCTAAATATTTATCCATCACTTCTAACCTCCCAACTTCTTTGGACATGAAAGAACCCCATTTGACTTCTCACTAGAGTAGGTGCTGCCATGTTCAATCACTGATGTCCTCAAGCCCTTTGTCCACCAATTCTCGCCACTTTTTGCACTAATTACACTATATTGCATATCAAGACCCAGAGAATAAGAGCCAAATTACTCTGAGCTAAGCCCAAATGCTTCTGATTCTACTTCATTCACAAGTGGGAAATCTAGTATGTAAAACCCCACTGGTTGAATCTACATGGTTTGAAGTTCTTTTAAAGTGAGATATGAGGAATTTGAAGAAATAGAGACAACTGGGGCTGAGGAAAAGAAAACCCTTCACAAGAGCAAGTGGGAGCTGAAGACGGATGGCCGATGCACAAGGCATCCTGATTAGAAAGTCACCACCAAGGCACGAGCCTGACACACTGTCATGGCATATCTACGCTATGTCTGAGGGAAACTTTTCACAACATTTCTAAGCACAGGTAGAGTGACGCCATCACATATGACCGCTGAATTTCTCCAAAGTGAAGGCCTTAAAAACTCTTGCAACAAATCACATAATAATAACTAATGTTCACCACTGGCCCTATAGCAAGTTTTGTGCCCATATAATCTCACCCAGTGCTCACCGTGGTGCAGCAAGGTGAATCCTGTAAATGGAATCACAGATGTTAAGTAATCTACCCAGAATCACATAGCTAGTAAGTGGCAGGGTCATCACTCTGAGTTGTAGGACTCCTCATGCTTAATCTCTCCCCTACCTGCTCATGATAACTGATCACATGGCTGCAATGAAAACACTGGAGCCCAGAATGAAAACACTTTTGAACTACAGTGCCCTAAGTCTGAGAGGCTGAAATTAAGCCTGAAAGTCACAGAGAAATCATGAAAGGCCAATGGCTTTTTCCAGGTCATTCTGAATTGTGAATCTCCCAGTTCTGGAGCATTCGTGTTCCTCTCACCCCGGGCACAAACCACATCACCTCAGGTCAAACAAAAAGGTATCATTCCCTTTATAGAAGGTCATTTCTCACTAAGCAAGTGTGAAGCCCCCCAGGAAATTTAAGTGGTAGTGGGGGGAGGGGATTGATACTGAGAGTTAAAGATTAAGTGGCCATTTAAAGTGGAAGATCCTATGATTCAGTGCATTGAAACCCCTATGTAATAGCAATCAGAACTCTCAGAGATGTAGACTCTAGCATCTGTTTCCTGTCCAGGGACTTAATCACCACCACATCCCTAAGAGATACTTGAGATAGGAGCTAGCCCATTTCACAGATGAAGAGAGTAAGGCTCAGTTGTCAAAGTGAACTGTTACACAGCCGGGGGAAAGTAGCTCTTCTGATTCCCAACTCAATGCTCTTTTCAGCTTCCAGAAAATTTCCTCTAGAAAAATAAAGAGTGGTCATGCATCTCAATATCTCACTAGGGCAATAACACCCAAAGTAGCATTTCTAGAGCTACCAGGACTCCTACCAAATGGGTCTTTGTGGAAACTTTTCAGAGACATCATGACTATGTATTCCTTGCCTAGGATCAAAAACTTAAGAGTGACTTGTAAACATGACAAGACAACATAATAAACCTAGACACAGGAAAAAATGTGCCTCATAAAAGGCTGCACAAGGAAGTCAGCCCTCTGAATATCTAACAAAACTATTCCACAAAACAGAGACTCTCTACAGCCCCTGGATTAGGTACTAGAGTTCTCTGCTGGTGGCAGAGTTCAAGGGCCCGAAAGTACTTCTGCTGAGAGTTGTGCAAGCCTGGGGCTGAGAATCCTCCAACTGCAGGACACTGCCCCCTCTTGCAGAGGCAATGTAGTACTGCAGATAGTTCCTGCCCGCTTCCTGGCTTCTTGGCTACAGCTCACTGCACCAGTGCTGGACTTGTCCACAGTGATCAGCACATCTGTGACACAGCTGCCTGTCGATCCTCCAACCAAGACAGTCTATGCAGGTCGCAGGGCCTGTAACAGGGACTGTCTGTCTTATATCCATGGCAAGACTGTCTCTGTCGACAGTCACAGAGTGGTCCTGTGATGCTTTACTTTTGAGAGTTATATTATTAGCCAATATAATAATTTTCATTAGAAACTGCATTTTAAGGAAACTAAAGAAATCGCATCTACATGTGAATGTGTCCTGTTTTTGGATTTTCTTGGGATCAACACTGGATCCTCTCCTTGCTCATCCCAATTGAGACTCCTCAGCTGGCCATGGAAGCCTCTAGATCATAAATACCTAAAGGGAAAGGGCTCTATCCTGCATGTCTTTGGATTCCTTTGAGCTTCTATTTAAATGCCTTTACCAGAGCAAGAAACAAAAAAAGCACACACGGTCTAAGAGTTACCCCAGACATCAGTGAACCTTGCTGCCTGGAATGTTTCCTAGGGCTGTAAACAAAACAGCACAAACAAGGTGGCTTAAAACAGCAGCAATGTGTTTTCTCATAGCTCTGGAGGCTGGAAGTCTGAACTCCAGATGTCAGAGGCAGCACAGTCCCACTGAGGCTCTGGAGAGAATCCTCCTTTGGCTCCTCCTGACTTCCGTCAGTGGCTGGCAACCTTTGGCATTCCCAGCCTTGTGGATGCTTCACTCCAACCTCTGGAATCACATGACATTCTCTTCTGTGTGTGTGTGTGTGTGTGTGTGTGTGTGTGTGTGTGTGTCCCTATGTCCCTTTCTGTAAGGCTACCAGTCAAATCTGATGAAGAACCCAGACTGCATCAGGCTCACCTTATCTTCACTTATATCTTAACTCTGTCTGCAAAGACCATGTCCAAAGAAGGTCACATTCACAAATATCAGGGATTAAGACTTCACCTTATCTTTCTGCAGGACTCTGTTCAACCCACAACATGACATCCCCCATCCATCCCTACAGGGTAGGAAATGGCTTTGTATGGATGGAGATTGAGAGAAAGAAACTCAAGCTCTGGGGTAATTTGGAATTTACTCTATGGGCATTTAACACCCAGGGATAAGTTCTGAGGGACTATAGCAATATTCCCACTTCAGAATCCTCAAATGTGGCTTGAACATGGCCTTAATGCAGTGGTTAATGATTCCCACACAACTTCTAGATTGACCTTCCACCCCTGTGCTCACTAAATACTATGGTGTATGCTGGGCCCTAAACTAGGAACTACAGAGAAGGAACAAGACCCAAGCCCAGCCCTGAAGGGGCCCCCAGAGCTATAAGGAGAACACACACATAAAGCAGCAGACTTCGTGCTAAGAACCATGCTCCCCAGGACAACAAGTTAGCACCTGAGTGACACTCATCCAGGGGAGGAGAAAGAGGAAAAGGTTCCAGCCCGGCAAACACTCCACTTGAGCTCTATCTGCCCACACCTTCACCTCTGCAAAACAGTGATCACCCCAAAGCTTTGCCTCACCTTCTACCCCCAGATCCTATCTCCACTTCCATGGTAGTTGTCACCTTCCAGGCACCTTGAACCCTTGCTACTGCATCTTCTCCCCAACATACCTGGACAGCAGTTGGGCCAGGGCCTCAGCAGCCCCTATTAATCTCTTGGCTCATTCATCCCTTTCCCAGACATGCTATAAAAATGATATAAGCGTTTTATTCGAGCAGCATTGCAGCAGGAATGGAGATAGGACAGAGGGTCGAATGATTTCTAGCACATGAAGGTATAAATATAACAGCAAAATCAATCAAAATAACACCATATCAGCTCTGTGATCTCTTCTCTCATATGACACACATTATACACTGAAGTACCTGCTCTTGTTTACACAGCTACCCCGGCCCCTGCTATGCTCCAGTGGCTAGACCAACACAGCCAGTGCCATATTAGCTAGCAAGCCTCTTAGGCACAAAGGGCAAGGCAATGATGCCATGTCTGTGCCCACCACCAGACTTCCCTTAACACACAAGAAGCCCCCTGTGTGCTCACACATATATGCTTCTGAACAAGAATGTATATGGACTCACACATGAGTTAACACCAATCAGCAGAGTGCTTGAAATTGCACAGTAGTGAACCCTATATACAGGCACTGCAGTGCCTCAATAGTCAATCTGATAACTGAGATGGCTATAAAGTGACTAGTGGGTAGGTCCAGTATACTACATGGACACACTGGACAAAGGGATGACTCATGTCCTGGGAAAAATGGAATGTGTGTGTGTGTGTGTGTGTGCACATGCACACGTGCGCATGCGTATGTGTACATGTGCGTAAGTGTGTGTGTGTGAAAGAGAGAGAGAGAGAGAAATAAAGAGATTTCATCATGATACTCAGAACAATATGAAATTTAAAACCTATGAATTGTTTATTTTAGGAATTTTCTATTTAGCATTTTCATACCACAGTTGAAATCCCATAAAATAAAACTACAGACAAGTAACTCTGAAAAGCATAGTGAGGTAAATGAAGATGGAGGGAAATTCTGTTATAATGAGTTAGCCAAAGGAAAACACCCAAACATCTAATAATCTAATCAGAAAATGTGTGTTCTTCAAGTTTGCAACTTCCAGCAATCACTTTTGTGGTGATATTCTTGCCCTGACTTCATGATCAGGTAACGTTATTAAACCAGCCAATCCATAAAAACCTCTCATCCTGATTTGTATCTAGAATACATTTGACTATGCATTCTAATTTTCCCAAGACAGTCCTTATATATACTTGTTGCTCCAGCCTAATTATTAATAGTGTTTTGTTTTGAATGACAAATGATGTAATCACTCTAATAAAAAGTATTTTAAACCTCATGTATGTGGGAGCTCAGAGGGTAGAGAAAAGGTAAGTCATGAGAAGAGACTCACCTGCTACTCTGGATTCCAAACACTAGGGAGCGCTATCACAAGTAAATCTGTAAGCCACTCTGGCCAACATGTACCCATCCAAATCTAAAACTCCTCTGAAGAAGTCTATGGAAGGGTTGGGCAAGCCTCTTCAGAAAACCCAGAGAGCACATTGTATTCTTTAGGCAATCAATAAATATCACTTGATGATGATGATGCAGCCATTGATTTTTCATTCCTCTTCTCCTTCTGGTCCCTTCTGCCTCTCCCTTCCTCAGGGTACAGGTCAATCAATCTTAGGCCATCTTGATCTACTTGGAAAGCTTAACTGCCACGAAGCTAAACCACTTGTCCTCTGGCTCCAATCTCTTAGAGAAATTAGTGCCAATGGAAGTGTCAGTATCAATTTCATAATGTTATTGAATGAAGGCAAGGCTGGGCCAAGTCTCATATTCCTGACAGGCTATCAAAGTGATGAGGATTATGGGTAAGGAGACAGACAGCTCTGACAGAAAAGGCAATGACTAAGATCAATTAGACTGACAAGACTATCTTCAAGCTACATCACTTAATGCTGACACCAGTATGTTCCCCACAGAGATTTGGGATACTGGATGTAGGGTTTTCCCAGTATCTCCAGGAATAACTGGAGACCTAGAGGCTCAAAGAGCAGCCCCTTGTCTACACCTATCCCAAGGGGATCTGAACAAAGAGTTCCATAAAACTGAAGGGTTTTTGCTCCTGTGATGAAAAGACTGAATATCTGGCCCTCCCTTTTCCTTTTCCTTCTCCAGGTCTTCCAAAGAAAATGTCAAGATAAAATATAGACTATGTATTTACATTTAATTCCTTTGCAGAGTCAAGGGAAGGTTTGGGATTATTAATATGGAAATCAAGATCTTGTAAAAGTCAAACCATCCTAGCAGGAAAAGAGATTTATCATGGCAAGCAAGAGCAACAGATGGATGTCACAAGGGTGCTGAGTTCTAATCCAAGTTCTTATCCCCAGCAACACTCTGAGCACAAGTATGTGGAGTCAGAAACCAGTCACATTATCTCTCTGGGCTTCAAGGACCTCACGTAAGGTCAACTGTAACCTCCTGCTACCCTAGAACACTATGAGGAATCGAAATGCCATCAGCCTTCAGGGAAAAAGAAGGGTCAGAGGAGGATGCTTTTTAAGCCCAGAAAAGGTGTGCAGAAAACACTGCTTTTTTCTTTGCCTGATAGAAGATACACAGAAGCGGCCATTTAGCTGAGGATGCTGCACATGGTGCAGCTGGAGGGAGAGAAAAGCAAATCTTCTCTTCTTCTCAAATGTACTGCATGGTAGCTATGCTTAAACTGCTTAAGGTTTCTGGGTTGTGGATTTAGGAGGGAGCTGTTTTTCTTTTCTTTGGCAATACTTGGGGTTGAACCACGGGCCTCCACATTGAGCTACATCCCTAACCCTTTTTTTTTTTTTGAGACAGGGTCTTGCACAGTCACTAACTTGACCTGATTGCGCTTGAACTTGCAATCCTTCTGCCAAAGTGCTGGGATTACAAGCATGAGCCTGGCTGCCTGGTTTATTTTAAATCCTGTAGTTTAAGAGTTCATTTCCCTTAGTTCTCCTGAGTTTGTGTTCCCAG
The DNA here is from genome assembly GCF_000276665.1 of Chinchilla lanigera. Taxonomy (NCBI): domain Eukaryota; kingdom Metazoa; phylum Chordata; class Mammalia; order Rodentia; family Chinchillidae; genus Chinchilla; species Chinchilla lanigera. The sequence goes on along the minus strand of NW_004955416.1, from coordinate 16,845,709 downwards.
GGCAGCCGGCATAATTTTGAACCTCTGAGGTTATAGCCATTTAAGCAGGTTTGCTTTATTATTTTTTAATTGCTTAGCAATATTGTTTGTTGGTGTTCTATTAAAAACCCCATCGTGTTTTGTAATGGAAGTTAAAACTCATGCTATGTTAAACTGTCCACTTCAGAATATGTGAGTGCATTTATGGGGTCAGCTAACTCCAATATTAATTAGTTCATCTTGACATCGACCTAAGCAGGTAAGCTAAGCAAAATGATACATGGAAAAGATTATGTAGCAAGCCTTAGCTGGATAATGTCAACCCTGGCCAAGAGGCTATTGTCAATGTTATCTAGAACTGCTGACTTCTCAAACACACTCAGAACATTGGCCTAATATGCAAATGTATAAATCAGGGAATTCCTCCCAAGGTGCCTTTAAATATCACTGTAGTGCGGCTGAGGATATTTTAAGATCATTCACCAATTGAAAGAGACATCGGAGGCAGAGATAAAGTATTAGAATTGTTTACTAATCAAAGATGGTTCAGAATTAATGATTAAACATCTCAGGAGAAAGTTACTGGAAAGCATTAGACAGTAAACATCTTGTTAGGCACATAGAAGCTATTGTTCTGGTGCTCATAGAAGAAAATGTGATACATTTCACACTCAACAATTCAGAAACGTCTACTGAGAAACCTTGAATTGGTTATCAATTATTTTTACATAATAGTATCTTTGTTGAAGTCAGGAGTTTTTCATTTGATCAACAATTTCTCCCCCAGAATTTAAGAACTCCAACAAATCACTGTCAATATATCCAGGAGAACTTCTAAAGAGAATTAAAGAAAGAATGAAGGTAATATCAGGTATTTTCTTCAGTGACTTCTCTATTCCTTGGAATGAATTCAAATACTTCTTGTCCTAGCCCATACTGGAAAAACAATTTTCAGAAGTGGGAGGAACTTTTGGGTCCCCAACAAGCTGTAGGTTAAAGTAACCACTCTGCAACCTTTAAGCTAAGAAGTGACATTTATTTTAAAAGTGGTTGACTTTTAATGGGCCATGTCTTGGCCATGTTTATAGACTCTATATGTGGAAGGTTTGCTACTTCAGATATTAGACACACATCTTTTCAGAGTTTAGCTGGGTAGACTGAGTGATCAATAGATACAGTACACATCTACACATCTACACACACACACACACACACACACACCAAGTTATTTATGGAAAATCCTCTATACTCCAGGAATTTGATGATGCTTTCTTGTATTTTCTCACTTTACACACCTACTGTTTGTTGAGTATGCATGATGGCCAAGAGCTGCCCCCAAACAATTTATAAACATTTCTCCTTTAACCCTCACAACCTTGCAATAGTCATTTCCATCTTCTACAGAGAAACGGAGGCTCAGAAAGATTTCATTCATCTTCCCCTCATCCCTCAGCTAATAAATGGTAAAGCTGGCATTTCAGTCAAGACTATTTCATCTCAAGCCCTGCACTCATCCTGTAACATGGTGTCTGCTACAAACCATAATTTTAAGAGAAATAATTTTAAGAAAAATGAAGAAGAGAGAACACATTTGATATTTTCCTTGAGTCTGTTGCAGGATTTCCATCAAATTCACTTTGATTTTATTTAGGTAACTCCTGCTTCACAAATGTGTATAACTTCAGTTTGATGCCCATGATCATAAAATTATCTCACCAATGACCTCTTTTGCTGCGAATGGAGAGAAAGTACGTGCTTGCTATTCTCCAAATACACGGCCCACTCATCCATCTCTGTGCTAGCTGGGCCCCAGGCTGAGGCATTGACCCTAATGCTGTCAAACTATACAATTCCCAGAGACCAGCTAGGCTCCCACCACTCCCTCAGAGCACTTCTTCAACTGGCCTCTCTGGCTTCTCCCTCCTACCCAACCCACCCACTCAGTTACTTCCTTCTCTAATTTTTCCAGCATTTCTGGAGACTAAAGTTTCCTTGTCACCTCTCATCTTTCTATTAATTCTCATTTTCTGCTGCCCAAGAATAAGGCTTGGAAGAGAAGGAGCTTGTTCTGACTCTGTCTTTTTATTCTGCTTGATTGGGAAAAGGCAGCAGTGCTTGTCAGGATGAAGGGAATGTCTAAGTCACAGGCATATTCCCACTGTTCTGCTAATGATGACCGTCTTGGCAAAGGTGCTTAACCTCCTTGGCTTCTCCTTTCCTCATCCAGCAATGAGGTTAATAATAGTAACTGCTTAACCCGGCTTTTATTAGGGTTAAATAAAATATTTATGAAAAGCATTTGGGACAGTGTGAGTGCTCAGTATATGTTAACTAATAATAATACTAATGAAATAAACAAGGTAGCAGCTAGCTAATTGAAGAGCTTTTCTGTTGATGCTTTTAACCTCTGCACAAATTACTAGTTTAAGACACAGCTTCTGATTTCCATAAGGCCACTGAGAAGAGCATTTGTGTTTTCTAAAGTCTTCTACTCCATGCGAGGGGATCGGAGTTAGCAGTGCTTCTCATCTCTGATAAAGGAAAGAACTTAGTGACTCAAATACGAAATGAACTCTTCTTGGCTTCCATAGATTTCTGGATTCTCGGATTCCACAGAAGAATCTTTAGCCAGATTCTTCACCTACCCAGGCATTTAGTAGGAACTCAATAAATGTTAAAGGACAGCAGCTGACTATATTGGATGGACACGGTTCCCTCATTTCCATACATAAAAGGGAAATGTACAGTAAGGTATGACACACATATTTCATCTGAAATAGCTCCAAGATCAGGACAGGAAGTACACAGGACCCCGCATTTCTGGTAGATTCTAAAGAGAGGCTAGGAAAGCACTGGGGAAGGTGCACCCCTTAATCTTTTAGTAACACAACCAAACAGGATGCTTGGCTCGGTGCCTGAATACCCACAGGTAGAAGGCAGAAAGGTCAGTTTGAACCCATGTCTTAAAGGTCAGTTCTGTATTCTGCAGGCAAGCACACTACAGCTATAACTTCAGCAGATTAAAGCTCAGGGGCATCTTTGAAGAGACACTCTGAATTCTGCTGTCAGAGCTGTCAGGGGCTGCCATACCCCGAATGAGACTCCCTCACAAACCATGCATTGTGTGACCCTCTAAGGTTAAATGTGATTAATGCTGATTGTAATCACTAGGAATTAATAGATTTATTATAATAGTGAGCTAAAAATGGCTTATGCTAATAAATCAATGTGGAATAAGATGAGAAAGTAAAAAATCTTTGGGTAATATGTGCAGAAATTTGCCAAGAGACGTGACAGGCCAAGAAGTCATGGGAACAAAAACACTCTCAAATAGGCTGTCAGACTATAATATTTTAGGAACAAGGAGCTGAAATAAAAGAGACTGTGGGCCCAAGGGGTATGCATCAGCTGACAAGTACAAAAACCCTACTAGCTGTGTAACTTCAAATATGTTGCTTTGCTTTTCTGAGCTTTCGATTCTTTATCTGTAAGACTAAGATAATAAGCCTCCCTCCTATAATTGTCCAGTCATTGAGTTCTACAAACAGTTATTAAGTGCCTACCATGTGTGGGCACTGTCTGAGGAACAAAGCAGAGCCCTGGTGTGTAGAGCTAACATTCTGGGGTGATATAACAGATTATGGGTAAGTAAATAAGCAGCCCATGTCAGTAGCAACACACAGGGAGATATAACAGCATGACATGGACAGAAGTGATATGATGTTAATTTTATATGGTGTGCTTATAGGATCACAGAAACTAATAGGTTCGCAGGGCCTGGCCTACAGTCCACACATGAAGGCTCCAATTAATAGACCAAGAAAGAGTCCCCTTTTATTTCACTAAATGAAAGTGCCAAGCAGCTGGGGTTTAAGCAGGTCCCTAGGAGTGAAAGCCAGACCTTGGAAAGGGTATTTGTGACAGGTAAGCTGGAAGGTCAACTTGATCAGTTTGGGAGCCACCCAGGAGATTTGTACAACATACTTCTTGGTATATCTGGGTGAGTCATGGAGGCAGGTGTGACCTTGGGGTCTATATCTATGTCCTTTACCCTGTTCTCTCTGAATTGTTCCCTGAGTTGCTTCCCAGCCTCCATGAACTGAGCATTTTGCTCCCACACACCCTTCAGCCATGATGTTCCTGCCTTGGAACCACCTGACCATGGACTGAAACCATGAGGCAAAAGAAACCAGGGGTTGGATATTTGGTCCCCAACAATGGAAAAGCTGACTACTACAGTACTTCTCAGCCACGGTCCGTGAAATGTGAAACCCAATGTGCCTACAATTCACTCTGAATTTGATGAGAACAAAGTCATCGTGAATCTGAACTCCAATATGTGATAAGGTCTTTAGGTACATTGGTCAGGGGTAAGGTCATGATGGCAGGCTCTGTACATTCAAACTCAAGCTTTTGTGACTTCAGATGGGCAAGTTATTTGCTCTATCTGTGCCTCATTTCCCTGTCTGAATAACGGGAAAAATCACAGCCAATAAGATTCTAAGAAGTTTAAATGAGGAAATGTCTGTAAAGCACTTAGCACTGTGCTTCGCACATAGTAGGGGCTAAATAAGTATTAGCTACTAATAGAGTTATTAATTCTGGATACATGTACATATCAAGATGAGACACTGTGATTAATGGAACTTGGAAGAATTGAAATTTCACATCCTTTGGCAGTTTGCCTCGAGTTCTCTTCCCCAAGAGAGGGTGCTGCAGAAAGACACTGATGGTTTAATTTGACACTACAGGAAGCTGATGGGAGAAAGCTCTGCTCCCTTCTGTGCCAAGGCAGATGGAACATGCCACCGTGCTGCAAGTCAGCGGGGAAAAGGGGCTGATGAGTCAGGAGCGAAGTCCTAAGACCAGCCCCGCCTCCATGACTGATGGCACTCCAAACCCAGGTCAGCATAAGCCTGAGGCCCTTCTGGGCAAAAAGAAATGGGAATAATAAAACCTGCCTCGTTTGTTCGTACTGCCAGTTAGACAGCCAGTCAATCCAAAAAATATATTAAATGCCCATTGTGAGCAAAGCATTAAATAATAACATTAATAGCTACCATTTGTTGAGAACTTAATACAAACTAGACAGGGAGTCCTATTAATTGCCTGACCCAGGTCCCAGCCACTCCCTGTATAAATTCTGCTCTGAGTTCCTGCTGTTTTCCCCTACCCACTGTAGCTCCTAGAAGAAACTCCTTCTCCCTTGGCATCCAAGCACATGGCCCAGCTGGTTTGGGCATCTCAGATTCCCTCCCCAGTGTTGGTTCCTTGAGAGCAGGGACATGTTACAGTCACATCATGCAAAATGAGAGAAACACTGAAGTCACTCAGTACTGCTAGAATGAATGGAAAGAAGTAATAAAATCGCAGGGCACCTATTTCAGTTCTAGAGTTTCTGCAAATCACTCTGTAGCTGACATTATGGTGGCAACCTTAGGGAGACTGGCCAGAATGCTCCAGTAACTCAATTTGCTCCAGGGTCAGTAAGATACATACAACTCTCCCACCTCCTGAAAATATCAGTGGTGATAATAATAGCAAAAATGTCAGCAGGCTGAGGCAGGAGGATCGCCATGAGTTCAAGGCCAACCTGGGATACATAGTGAGTTCAAGGCCAGCCTATTCTACATAGAAAAACCTTGTCTCAAAAAAACGAAACAAAACAAAAATAGCAAAAACATTTAGTAGGCACTTACTGCATTTCAGGCATTGTACTCTTTGCATGTACTTCTTCCACCTGATTCTCACAATTCTACAAAGTAGGTTCTATTAATACCACGATTTTGCACATGAGGAAACTGAAGCTCAGAGAAATGTAGTCCTGTGCCCAGCATCAAGTAGGTAAAACTTAACAGAGCTGTGACTTCAATCCCTCTGTGTCTCACCTTGGCTCCCAAATACTTCCCTATGCTTTACAAAGCCACAGTGGGCAGAGGGTCAGGGGGAAGTGGTTTGTCTGAGAACACTAGGGAGCTAAGATTTTGGCTATGAATGCAAATCCCAGGCTCCAGGAAGGAGACCCAGGGACTTGGCCTTCTTCAGAGGAATCAAAGCTCTTTGCCAGCAATCCCTTTTCAGCCCTCCCTGCCTCTCTATAGGAAAGAGATTAAAGGAGATCTGTGCCGCTTAAAAAATTAAAGGGGGAGGAGTAGACAGATGGGGACATGTGGCATCTTAGTGACCATATCCAACCAATGCCACTGGTGAATTAGTGGCAGCTCTGGAGGAAAAAGCATTCGTAATTTTTGAACTGGGCTCATGCTCAAATTCTAGTAATGCAATTATATAAGAACAACCAAATAACCTGCTTCTTGGAAATAGAAAATATATGAATCCCATGACCCCAAGATATCCTCATCATCTTCATCACAGCATCTCTGTCCATTTGCATGGCACTTTATGACACCGAGCACTTTCACATTTTCACATTGTCTTGTTCATTTGCTTCCTTCTGCCAGTTACCCCAGGACACAGCTAAGGCAGGTTACAAGCTGCCCTTCTGACCAGTGATCAAGCTGAGTCTTAGTGAACTGTCTGAATCACTCAACCAACCGGTCAGTACAAGAACTCAGGACTTCTGATCTAATGCTGTCCAGTGCTGAGGTACCACCCTATTCTGACTCCTTGCTGCAAACTACCCAAGAGAGAGTGAACCGGTCATAAAGACAGTCGAAGGTTCATTAAATCCAGGGTCAACATTTTGCCCTCCTTGCAGCTGGAACAGACTTCAGAATTCAGGTTGCTTTGATAAGAAAATGTGCATCAGACTGAAAGAGACTCACATCTTATCTCTCCCATTGTCACTAAAATGACCCAAAGTGCAAGAAGCCTGCAACTGACAAAGAAAAGCGCTCCAGTGGCAAAACAACAAGGACAATACTGAATGTAGGTGAAGGCGTGACTGATAGTCGCGCTGGAGAAAAAGCAAGCAGTAGAGAGAGGGAAAAACGTGTGATGTTCACTGGGTTCCATCAGCGAATGTTTCCTAGAGCTTGAAACTAAACCAATCCATTAAGTCGGTACATTATATGAATCGTTAATGTGGAGCCTCCATCACATAGTAGAGAGTTAAAGAAATATGTGTATAAAATGGAAATAGAGCGAAATTTATGCCTTTTATAGCCAATGATTCATACAGAGTGATGGATTTCAAATATTAATAATAAGTAAATTTTTAGGGCACAAGATTTGAGATGAAGGGAGATGATAAAATTTCTTTATTTTTCTGTTCATGGTCCAAATTTAGAAAATTAAATACAGTAAATATTCTACCTGTAGCTGGCAGTACTTATATAGTTTATCTGCCTCAAGCCTTTCATTTCACTTGGGAACCAATATAATATACTACTTCAACTTGACACTGAGATCATAATTTGGAAATTGGAAGAAACTTGTTTCAGAAACTGAAATAATCTATGAGTTTCAAAGGTGACAAAGGGATGGCGTGTTCACAGAAATGGGCTGCTCACTCCATCTCTCCTTCTGCTAAGTCTGGCTGTGTTTCCACGTGATGTGAAAATCCTTGAAGTGCAAGAGTCTGTAGGAAAACCCTTCCGTCCCCTCCTGGAATCTTCCCCTTGTGGGGACCTCGCAGAGCACAGCCCTTTCCCTTGCTGGCTGGCTTCATGGAGTGTGAAGACCCTGCTGATGATCACCCTCATTTGACCTGTGACCTCTCTACACATGGTTTCAGGACCAGAAAGAAATGTTTTCTGACTGAGGACATTGTGGTTGAAGTGTCTGGGCCAGTCCCAGATGTGGAGGGACAGGAAGCTCTCTGTGATTTTCAGAGACAAGTGACAGCATTCCTGTATTTCTGTGAAGTAGGACTTCAAGAGAACATCTGAAGAGGCAAGCTGGTCCCTCTTGGGTGCTCTAACCTGCCCGAGGGGTCTGGGAGTTGCTGATCCTCTGCCTCTACCTCCCAGCTGGCTGGGGTTGGGCCTGCTCAGGCCACAGCTTCTCAACTGCTCTGCAGTCCTCTTCCAAGTCCACCCCCTACCTTCTCCAAGCCCACCCAAGGGACTCCCTCTACCTCTCCGGGTCAGGAGCATGGGCCTCTCCTGTCTTGGTGATCCTCTGTTGCTGGTGCCATGCTAGGAGAAGCCTGCTGCTGACACAGGCTGGCATACCATGGACACAGGGAAAGAAATGGCCAGGGTCTGCAGCCAAATAGATGCTCAGACCCCAGAAGCCACTGGGTGATAAAGTCACTCTCCCTAGGTGCAATGTCACAGGGCCTTCAAGCCCATCCTGCCGCAGGTGGAAGGGACAGCAGATGGCAGGAGGGGCAGCCAGAGGCCTTGGACTTTGAGAGGGTTAGTAGTTAGCTTGCACATACTTGGGTTACCCTGGCCAGAGAGGACAATATAAGCGCAAGGATCTGGCAGCAGACAGTTCTTGGACTGAAGTCTCAGTTTCCCCCTGTACTATCTGAGTGGATTTGGGGACTTACTTAGCTTCTCTCTGTTTCTTCACCTATCACATGGCAATAATATGGCAGCAAATTTGCAGGGTTGTTGTGCAGATTAAATTAATTAATATGGGAAAAGTTAGGTTATTATCATCAGTCTAGCTGAACATCTTTCTCTCACGATCAAATGTTGGTGAAAGTCTTGGATCAGACTGTGGAAGTCACATGTCTGCCTTTGGGAAGACCTCTGGCATTTGTCATTCTCCTACTTTTTGTCCCAAAACGCTGGCCCAAAGCTACACTAGCACCATGACCCTCCCCAAGGCCCGGAGCTTATTTCTGAGAAAAGAGCTCTCTGGCTCACCCAGCAGACGTCTGGCATAGGCACAGTCAGCCATGCCCACATTCTCACCTCTGGAGTTCTCCTCCTGACTTTACGCAAAGCCACATGCATAGAAAAATCCAGGCAAGATGAGGTTCAAGAGATCAAGTCAAGAACCTCTGTTAGATTCGGGAAACCCCATGCCAGTGTACATAGGATGAGGAGGAGGATGGCAGTGTGGGAGGGTCCAGTTGCCAGGGAAACATCCCCGCCATTCTTTTCTGATCCAGCAATGTGTGATCCTGGCTCCCTCCCAGTGACTGATATTCTTCATGAGCAGTGCGCTAATAATTACTAAGCTATAAGAGATTCTGCAGCCACAAAAGGGGTGCGGCCCCTTGATTTCACACACAAGTTCAAACCTCTGCGTGGGGCCTTTCATAGCTCTCCTGGAAAAGAGAAAATATTCCAGCAGCAACAGGTCAGGGGCAGCAGAGGACTCATGTCACTCCAGGAATTTGATGAGCACACAATACCAACAGCAAAAATAAGGCCTTTGATAAATTAGAGAGTTGTTCATTTAAATAGATTCTGCTCTCCCTTTGGTGCCAGTCCCTCTATAATTCAGATGGCTCTGCTGGGAGACAAGAGTAAAGAATATACATCGATTGTGTCCCCAGGGGAGGGAATTCCTCTTGGTAAGCAGCACACACATCCTATGTATTCATTTCATTTTTGTGTTTTTCTCTCAATCACCTACAAATCCTCCGTTACAAGCATGGAAATGTGCATACTATCCAGACTCCTGTGAGTGTTCTCCTTGCACACCCCACATCTGCACATGCCTCATACACATTCCACTCAGTGGCGTATGAGATATGATCACCAAACAGCTAAACACAATTTAAAAGGCTTACAGAAATATCTGTCAAATAAAAACATTACAGTGTGCCCTCATCCACTTCATTCACTGCATCTAGCACCACGGGATTTCTGGTTCTTCCCCAAGGTCAAAATGACCACAAAAGGTAAAGGCTTTGAATTGATTCAGAACATCAAGGCAGCCAAAATAACACAACTAAAGACACTCCCAAAAGAGAATGTCTGAAACTGCTTCAGAAAGTGGCAAGAACAGGGGGCTGTATGCTCAAAGTGAGGGGGAATATTTCAAGGTGGACTAATGGCAATGTGTCTTTTACTGTATTGACTGTTTTTAATATAACTATTAACTAGATTTTGTGATCACACCTCATATATGTCCTCCCTAACATGCACTCCAAGGCACCCAAACCAGCACAGGAGAAGGAATAGGCCAGCAGGTGGGCATCCATTTTCCAGGGCACCTGCTATGTCTGTAGTGCCAGCTGCCCTCACCCTGAACTCTAGCTGGGGGAAGAGGGCAGTTAAGTGCTATGGACTGAATTGTGTCCCCCAAATTCTTTTGTTCAAGTTGTACCCCAGTATCTCAGAATGTGATAGTATTTGGAGTTCGGGGATTTAAGAGGTTGATGGTGCTGAAATAAGGTCCTGAGGATGGGTCCTGATCCAATATCACTGACATCCTCATCAGAGAAAGAAAGTAGGAGGTAGACATATACAGAAGAAAGACCATGTAGAGACAAAGGGAAAAGATACAATCGCCAAGCCAAGGAGTGAGGCCTCAGGAGAAATACTAACTCTAACCCTGACAACCTTGACAGCGGAATTCCAGCCTTCAGGACCATGAGGAAGTACATCTCTATTATCTAACCAGTCCAGGCAACCCTAGCAAACAAATACATTGCAGGAAACTGGTACTTGTCATGTTATATGGCCCCCATTAATGGGGCTCAGCCTGTATCAGTAATGATGGTCAACTTCTACACAAGGACACCCATCTCCAGGACCCTCTGGGCTAGATGGTGTAATGTCCACAGGCCACACAGATGCGGAAAAGATTTTCCACGTCACCTGCCTTATCAAAGGTTTCCACCACTGTTGCTTTTCATCTACCATGGCATTTAAGAGCCCAGCTCAGCACTAAAGGGAAGCATTGCCGGAGTATAGAAAGACCAAGAAGGAATGATGATAATCACATCACTAGAATGATTGCCATTTCTGAAACATCAAATGAGCCAGGTCTGTGCTAAACACTTTCAATTATTAACCCACTTCACACTCTCAGCAATCCTATACGCATACAGCGAGTACATGTAGTATCTTTACTTTGGAGTCCAGGAAATGAAAAGGTGAGAGATTTAGGGGAATTGTGAAAGTGATGAGCTGGGGCACAAGCCCCTCACTCACTCCCTATAAAAGTTGAGGCTCGG